>NC_138655.1:61384880-61479880 GCF_964273445.1 Streptopelia decaocto
ACTGTGGTCCTGTATCTTTCCATCCTCCTCTTTTTTTTTCGGATGGTGTCTGGTTGCTGTGGGTAAAATAATTGTCACGTGTTAATCCGGTGTAATTTAATGAATGAAAAACAGATTTTAAGGGTTCCATATTACACATTAAAATGGCAGTTGATTATGTTTAAGCAGTTGTAGCATGGTACAAACTTGCCTTTTAGAGTTATGTAGAAAAACCAGATGGCTTTGAAATGCCAGTAAAACTACAGAATGCTTTGGCTGTATTTTGGTTTCATTGAAGGACATGGTGCAATTGACTTGGGTAGCACCAAGTTTTCACCTTCCGAATTTACGATTGTTTGTAAAAGATAAAGGCAATTTTAAATGATACTGCTGTCTATACACAGTTATTTTCTTCAGCAGGTTTTGAAAATTTGTGAGAAATGGCCAATTGTTTGACATTCAGTGTTGTTTGCTCTGCAGCCTTTTGTATTTTGAGCAGATCTTTTAATACTGAACCTTAACAAAAAAGGCACTACTTCCCGCATAGTGCTATACGGACTGGATGAACTGTCATATCATTTATTGATTCCATAACCAGTTATCTGACTGAGATGTCTTTTATAAAAACTGCTGATGGTGGTTTGGGAGAAGGGAGGGAAAAAAAAAAAAAAAGAAAAAGCTCTTCTACCTAGAAATATAATATCTGAAAAACTGGGAAACTGTCGTGTTTGTGCACAGCTGCAGTTATTTATCATTCCTCTATTGTAAACATGTAGTTTGCATTGACCAGGTTTGGGGATTTTGTTTGGTGTTTTTAACAGTTTTTCATTTGTTGTTGTTGTTCTTTGGTTTTTTTTAGTTTTTTAAACAACCCCTTGAATAGTGGCATTTATAACAAGAGATTTTGAATTTATATCACCAACTGATTCGGAATAGGTTTCATCAGCATAGGGTTGAATCCAGCAATCAATGCATTTGATTTTACTGTAGTAATTACTAGAACACCTTCAAGTCTTGATTTACCAGCTGTTTCAGGAGAGGTGTAAGAAGATTTGTACTGAGCAGTAACTGAGTAAGCTTCCCTAGTAGGGGGTGGAAGGCTTTTTTTTTTTTTTTTTTTTTTTTTTTTTTTTTTTTTTTGTGGTTTTGTTTGTTGTATTTTTCTTCCTTCTCCCCCCTCAGCCCCTGACCTCCTAATGACAGTACCGGCTTGGTTTATTCTTTGAAGCGTAAGTATATTTTTCCTTTTTGAGACTTAATGGTGCTGGTTAAAGATATCAGTACCCCATCTGCTCAATACCAGTTCTGCCTGGTGGGTTAGTTCGTACAAATCCCTCCCCATTTGCTCTAGAAAAAAGGGTTTCATCAATGAGAGCCCGTCAATGTAAAAAATGTAATCTGAATTTGCTGAGTAGAAGTTTTACTGTTTATACCTTAACTAGTTAATTTCATTAATGGGCTTTTGTAAGTGACTTGCCAAGATGTTGTTCCCCGTTTGAAATTGTTTAGTTACATTTCACTCTGTTAGACAGCGTTTTGTGATTTTTGGAATTACTGAATGGTGCCAGTCTTCTAAGGTCATAAAGCTTAGATAAGAGATTTTTTGAGAATAGTTGATTTTCAAACGTGGCATTGCTGGTTTCACAATAAATACATTGGAGCAGATCCTCAAATGTACGCATGAAATTTCAGGCACAGTTGAGGCCTTAATAACCCTCTGACTGCAAAGCTCTGCTGACTTGTTCAGTGTAATAATTTTTGCTTAATACTGTGCTGGCTTCCTCTGAGCCGTAGAGGCTGAGTTATACAGGGGTTAATCATGGCATAAGGATTTTCTAGTTACTCTTCCATTTTGTAGGGTGTTCTGTGTGTGTGTGTATGTATCAGTGATTCGCTGTTGCTCTTTGAATGCTATCAGTGCCCTCCACTTCCCTTACCAGCTGGATTTGTCCTCATTTTCAGGAAACAGTTCCAGAAGCAAGTCATAACGTTACAAATTTTGAACATTATGCTTGCCATCTTCTTGGACTGTTGTCCTTTTGTGATGATTAAACCTTATTTCGATGGGTTAATTTTACTCAAGGCAGACATTAAATCTTGAGAAATGTCCTGTGTCTGTTTTAGGGCCCAAATACAACAGAAAACATGTTTCTGCTGCATTTGTGAGTAATATGAACTGAGTGCCTTAGGACACCTGAAATGCTTGAAAAGACTCTTGTGGTGCTTGTGTAGGGCCAAAACACCTAGAGGACAGAGGGGAATGTCTCTTGATAGTATAGCCTGTTAGTCCTCTCATAATGGGAATTAAATTGGCCAAAAACTGCATTAAGAGTGGAACAACAGGATCTTTCTGTGGCTGGTTTCTTCTTTCCCCATTCAACAACTTTATCAGCATCCCTGGCGGCATATCTTGATACCTGGAGATCGAGACTGAATTAGCGTGTTAGGGCATTGCGCTGCTCATGGTGTTTTCTCTGAGAACAGATTATGAGTAGTTGTTGCAGCCATGATGATGGGTCTGGAGGTACAAGGAGGTGATGCTTGCAGGTGAAACTCTATCTCCAGAAGAGGAAGACATACTTTCCAGCTCGGCCCCTTCCTCTGAGCCCAAGAGGGGAGCTTGCTCACTCTTCCAATAGTATCATCTAGTGTAGTAAAAGGCATCATCTCTTTCTGCAGGTTGTTTTTCGTCCATAATTGCTTTGAATTTTTCTAGAGGTCCCCTCTGTCCTTTCCACATTCAGTCCCTTCCTGGAAGAATCTGAGATGCCTTAAAAGATGTGCTTAAGAGATAAACATAGGTTGAATTAATTCCCCTAGGAATGTTAATACCTGCCTCCTTACCTCATGGCAGTTTAATGCAACTAGAGTGTCTGTACTCACTGTATTGCCCTAAGTATAGTATTGGGATAAGCTCTCATGTTTCAGAACAGCATCATGCTTTGGCATCGGTCAGTCTTTTTTTTTTTTTTTTCCTTTTAAAATAAAGGAAAGTTAAGCATATTAATACCATTGATAACAATAAGATGTCAATTAGTGAAATCCGCTGTCCTAAATTTATTAAGTGCTGAAATTGTTTAATTTGCTTTGTTTTAAAATAAATATTCAATAAATAGTATTTTGTTTCACATCAAACACTTTCTCTTACATGCTTTTGAAAATGTAGATACAGTGACTGTAAGATAAAATTTCACCATTTATAGCGAACAATCTAGGCATCGCTACTTCAAAAAGTATTGAATTTTTTAAAGTATGTGCTTGTCAAATGAGTGAATGTATTTTTGACATTGTTTAGCCTGCGCTGGCTGAGGGACATGTTCCTTTTCCAGTATTAATAGCATCTAACACCGTTCGTTTTTCTGGCATATACTAGAGCGCATGCAAAGCAAGCTGGATTCCTAGGGAGGAATGTTGTCTTAAACATTTGCTTTATCTGTTCATTCCAGTAGATGGCTACAGTTCACTACCAAATTGTGGCTGTGATAGATTTTTTTACAGTAAGTAAATCAGAAGATGAAGGTTGAATTACTATAAATGAGTTGACCTGTACATTTTTCTTATTTCATGTGCTTAGTCATGCACTATTCACTATTTTTCTATGTACACCTTTTTCACACTGCAGAAAAATGTTATAATACTTCTTTTTTCCTGTTAGGCAAGGTTTTATAATATGAGACTCACATATCATTGCAGTTTCCTAGTATTTCTAATTGTGCATGGTTAGAAGAATGCTTATACTATGCAAACACTGAAGAAACTGAATCACTGTGAAGCTGTGTGTTAGTTTTATAAAAGTGGACACTTCCAGAGTCTTCTCAGCATTGTAATAATTTTGTTGCTGGATTTAGGCATTTTAAATGGAAACTGGCCGTTTATCACTTGCTTTTGCCAAGTCAACTTCAGCTTTTATAGAAGCAGATGTTTTCTAGGAAGCCTTTTCAGTGTTAAGCATGAGACGGTGACTTTAACACATACAAAAGTATGTTTACCCTTGCATTTCATTAATGTTGTACTTTGCAAGGTTTTGTTACTCTGAATTCCCATCCAAGTCTTTCTTTTTATAAACCTGATTTGCATACAACTAAGTTGATACAAAGGAATTTCTTTTAAGCCCTTGGAAAAGCAGCTTCCTTCTGAAAAGCTACTCATTAGCAGTTCGCGGAGTGGAATTCTTTCAAAGGTATATTACTCGTTTGTACTGTGTGAAGTAGCTCACAGTACAACATTGAAATATTAGGTATGCCTTTTGACTTTCTCAGATCGAGTGATTCTGAATTAATCATGTAAACTAGTGAATATTTTGCTTTAATTTTCAATGAGAAGGGAGTGTTGAAACTGGTTTTTATTTGTACTCATATTTGCTGGTACATGCTACTACCCTATCACTTTAATTTTACCATATTACTTTCATTTTTGCCTTACAACAGCTACAAGCTGAGCGCAGCAATTTAAGGTGCAGATTTTTGTTATTTTACAAATGAAAGGGCCATTTTTTGCATTAACTGCTTATGCTGTGCTATTGCAATTTTAGGTCCCTTTGCAATCAACTGCCAATTTATATAGCTGGCTACAACTGCTTAATCTATTATTAATAAGCCGTGCTACTGAGCTCTACAAATGATAAAAATGGTACCAGTTTTATACAGGAATTTCATTTTCATATCTAAACTACACACAATAACTTTATTCTCTACCATGAAGATAAATGTCTTAATTATTTATAAATTCTTTATATTTTATGGTATCGATGTAAGGTTTCATTCATTATCCCTGGAATATATTGAGAGACCTGAGCTGTAACTAAAATATTTTTCGTTTACCCATTTAGTTACAATGTCATAGTCTTAAGGGCCAAAATTTAATTTGTTTACAAAATAGTTTTACAGTTTAATACAGGGTTGAGCATTCTAGGAAAGAAACAAATGCTGTGTTATTCTAAGTCCTAAAATTGAGTATTTCAGATTATGTGTGTAAAATCTCAGCTTTCTTGTATGTTTAGATTTTTATTGTAGCCACATTGAAGGAGTTTGTCCTCTGAGAGGGAAACATTTTTGACCCCTTCTCGAGAGCATATACAACAGGTTCATCAAGAATCACAGATTTTAGTAAGGTAAACAATGTTAGTTATGTCCCCTCTGATGCTCGTGGAACCGGGATATGGCCAGTACCTGGTCCTTATATCGTGGAAATACATCAGCTGTGCTGGAGAGCACCTGCCTGAGCTTAGGACATCTCACCCAAGAGAAGGATTGTACCTGGAGGGCAATTATGGTCAGGACAAGAGATGCACAATAGTAAGTCCGTGGAGCACCTTAATGGGCTATAGAAAGGAAAGCAAAAAAAAAAAAAAAAAAATTTACTAAGGTAACAATTGTGCATCTCAGAACGGGCTGTCAGATGCTAAACAGCGTTTGCTTAGAATGTATTTCCCGTAAAGTTGTGTCTATTCACATATTTAAATTTCTTGGAAACCCCTTTTGAATTTGTTTTCCTAATTATTTAGCAAGAATTTAGAGCTTTATTAAGCATGTTCATTGGGGTTTTTTTTTTTTTTTTTGTGTATCATGCTTCTTAGATTAAGCATTTCCACAAAAGATTTGCTAGTCACAGTGAGTTAGACTTTTTTTTTTTCCCTAGGATTTAATTTCAGCTGAATTGTTACATCTCTGTTTTTCATAGCCCTAGTTTATTTAACCACACGCGTGCACAGACGTGAAAAGTTTCGCTTAAACAAGAATACAGCCACACAGAGGATCAGAACCGCCAAACCCTGCCCGCGTTTCCTTGGGAGTGACCCGGCCGGGGGGGCTGTTCACACCCCGGGATGCCGACCTGTCACTTTCCCGTCACTGTCCCTGCCCGCTCGCACACCCGGGCGCTGCCCCCCTCGCCCCCCTGCTCCTGCGGCCGCGCTGCCGCCTCCTCGGCGGGACAGAGACCGAGCCCTGAGCCCCAGGGAGGCTTTTTTCCCTTTCCGAATCGGGGCTCCCTCTCCCCCCGCCCTGCCCCGAAGGGCTCCCCGCGGCCCCCGCCCCTGCCCGCAGCGCGGCCCCGGCTCTGCGCTCCCGGCCCTGCGCAGCCGCTAGGGAGGGACGGGCACAAATTAATTAATTGTCCCACTCTCCCTGTGAAAACGCTGCTTTAACTTCACCCCCAGCAGCAGCACGTTGCATGTTATAAATAGATTCAGCCCTTACAAAGGCGTTTTTATGAGCTTTAGATGGATTTAAAGGTAAAACGTGGAACCTTTTATAAGTAAAAATGAATTTTTTTTTTTTTTTTTTTTTTTCTTGCGCAGGTTTACTTGTAATATCGCTAACACATCTAGTTACCGGTAAACTTATTTGCATAATTTTGATAGTAAGTGCATCATACCTACCTGGTAAAGAGGTAAACATCTTTAATCTGATAGGGGCTGAAAAACAGCAGCTTGTCTTTATCTAATTATTTCCGTAAAGGTTGTTCAGCAAATGTCATGTATTTTACTAACGATATGCTTACTTGGAACAAGACAAGATATTTACATTACAGTGAATCAAGAATCACAGTAAAAGTGCAATTGCCTTTAAAATGCATTTTGATAGTTAAGTGAGTTTAGGTTCAGTACAGTGGTGTGCCATAATATTTGACAAAATAGTAAATGTCTCTTTAAAGGGTGACACAAACAAAATTACCCCCATTTCCTTTTATTTACTGATATGAGGAGCTTATATTTCAATAAGTAGTCGATATAACAAACTAGAGAATTCCTTCCTTCCACCTGGGGAGGTAAAAAAAAAGATCATAACAAGCATATTAGGGTGGCTGACATTAGGTCTACTTTATATGTTTGTTTGGCTGGGGTGCTCTCATAAAAAAAATAAAGCAGAGCTTTATTTATAGTGTGCACTACATTTGTGTTCAACACCCATAATGAAAATATTCAAGTATTTTTTTAAGAAAAACTAGTGTTTTGAGATATTTGCAGGGCAAAAAACATGCCACTGTTGTGAAGGGTAGAGGGTTTCTCCTTTGTTTTGCTTTTATTTTTTAATGATCACCATAATTGCTATGTACCTTCATTATTGCTTTTGCCTGTCTGGCAAGGTGGAGCATACAGAGGATGTTCTTTTTGTAAAACATATTTAAAAAAAATAAGAGTGAAAAGCACCGATTTATGCTGCAGTGTGTTTTGGTTCTGAGTAAGCAAACTGTATGCCTAATGATTTCATAAGAATTTAATATTGTGTGTTTTACAGATGGAAAAATGTTGATAAATTTAGGTTAATTTCAACTCTATTTATGGAACTACTTATGCATTTTTTAAAAGAAACAGAGTTGTCTTAAATTATATATAACTTGAAAAAGGGCCTGTTGTTTATTTTATTTTAAATATTAGATTGTCCCTGAACGAGGCAGAAAGAGTATTATGTAGAACACTACTTATGGAAACAGCAAACTAGTAAATCCATGCTGCACTAAAGTAAAATGTTATATTATTCTGATAATATTTGACTTTTGCACAATATTTAAATGAACATTAGTATAAATAGGAATGCTTAACTAAAACACAAGTTCATCATGTAGGCTAATGCATTACTCTTGTATATTTGTACATGAGTGAACAATTATTCTAAAAAGTTTATGCGTGTGTTCCAGTGACCAAACTTGTGTTAAAACAAACTGTTCCGATAGTGGTGACAGAAGACGTGGTTGATGGTTGTGTTTGAGATGTAAATGGGCAAAATATTTGTGGATCTTTTAATGATTACAGTTCTTGATAGCTTTCATAAGAGTGCACATAATTTGTGACAACTCTAATAAAAAAACGTGGCAGCAAAACTTTCTGAGTTAGCGGCAAAGTAAATGGGGCAGGTTTTGCATTTTGAACAGAAATCTTATGAACTGTGATTGAATTTGTCGTGAAAGTGTGTCAGAATTAATAAAGTATTTACGTGCAAGGTTGCTGGGCTTTGCAGCCTGGTTAGGGCTGAGGATTGGTTAACATGAAAAGTCATTTCTGTGCATTTGGTACGAGACAGCAAAGGACAAATGTACTTCTGTGCGTTTCGGATCATAATGCCATTTCTCATTTCAAACCATTTTTGTCAGGACACCAGGCAAAACAATGATGCTTTGAGGACGTAATTAAAGATATTGTTCAAAGAACAACTTTCTGCATATTTGAATTATTACTGTCATCAAAATCATACAAATATGGAAATATGATTGCCAGAAGCACATAAATCAATGATCAGCATGGCCTCAAAATCCAATAAATATGTAGAGTTAAATACTTTAAAATGCAAATTGCATCTGATAATTTGCATATGGTAGAATTTAAAGGAAATTTTGTTGCTTAACAACCTCTAAGGTAGCAGTTAGGGCTATGGGTAAACATAGATTTTTTTATTCATCATTGGTCAAGTTGCAAGATTTGATAAATGATAGGAGACTGCTTTCCTTGGTTAAAATGACTGCATTCTTTACTGAATCCTGAAACTGCCTTGAAGTCATCTGAATAATTAAGAGTTAATTATTCTTCATCCATCTAAATCAGAAAAGGACAGATTTAGGGAAGGAATTTATAATTTTTGCCTCACGTCCTGTCATGTCGTAATGTGATAAACTAAACTGACTCCAAATAATATCTAGTGACCTTATAGTAATTACGCCTCACAAAACATTTTGGTTGAAATTTTTTAATTGCTTGCATCGATTCCAGAAACTACATGTTAACAGACTCTGAAGTTTAATTGTGTTCAAAAGAAAGCAATATAAAAATCATGTTCCATTGCTATTCTAGTTTAATCAGAGCAGATACTGTACGAGGTCTTTCACTTTTTTCCCCCATGATAGCGCCTCTCTGATTTTTCTCTGTTTGGCTTTTTTTTTTTTTTTTGCATGAAAGCCATTCTTTTTAAAGGAGAATGGATATGTGCGTCAATAATATAACTACTTTTTTTTAAGGAAAACTTTCTAAGTTTAGCCAAATCAGTGATTTGTCAGTGGGATCAATCCCATTTGCTTGCTTTTTGCAACTTGGAAAAAAATTTATCTCTAAAATATGGGCAAAGAAAACCAGAATAGTCTGGCATCTATCTCCCCGTGAGAAGGACACTTTCAGAATTCAGAATTCAACCTTGTTTGTATTTGCTGATTTCGAAGTAGGAAAATATTTTTTTCCAAGAAGAAGGGTTTACGAATGTTTACTGATCACAAGAGGAATTGTAATAAAGAAATCAATATGCATGATCCCTTTTCATGTAGTACAACAAGGTTACACTGTTAGGTTAAGTACAGGCTGCATTCCTTTTCAGAAAATCAATTTGCTGTATAGTGTGCAACAGCAAGTCTCTTCTGAAAGAGTCATTTTATGTTGTGCGCACAGTAAATTCTATATTGACGCCTTCAAATAGTATTGACTGATTAAAAAAAAGTAGTGCTAAGCACAGTAACCTCAGAAGTGTATTATCATTTTCAAGTAATTGCTTTCTTGCTAATTACTTAATTTCTTTCTAACAGACAAACTGATTAAACATGTTCTTACATATCCTTTAAATTATTAATACTGTAAAACTGTTGTTGTGACATTATTTTCAAAATATTTTTAAATATTATTTTCATAATAGCACTGGAATATAGAACTGCAAATACTGTAGATTTAACACAGACTGGAATTCAAAGGGTGGGTTTTGGGGAGTTTGTTTGTTTGGGGATTGCTGTTTTTAAAAGAAAATATTTTAAGGTCTGGTCATTGTGTGCAAAACCAAATAAATCTTTTCAGTTGTTATGATTGTGTGCAATTAAACTGCGATGGAGCTTGGAAAGCAATACCGGGTTTTTGTAAAGATTATCTGTTACCTGCCTGGATTCCAAACAAAACAAGCAGTGTGCAGAGAGGGAGGGGAAAAGTTACTAACTGTACTCAACCTCCTTAGACATAACGTGGCTTAAAAGCCAGTTTTTATAAGGGAAATATATGGAAACGTGGTTTATTTTCAGTTCTTGTTTTCTCAGAACGTAAAATTATGTCTTTTAAAATGCTTTGACCATTTTTGATGCAACTGTTCAATTGTAAAGACAATCTTTTGCTTTTTGTGTGTTTTTTACTGAACAGTTCTTGATGGACTCTGACTTTTCCTTTTATTTCTGTCAACCCAATTACAGTACATTAGAGCGCACCCTGATCCTACTTGTTTGCCTGTTATGCAGTGTATATGTTTAACTCATAAGCATGTTCATTTAGATATTTCAGTCTGATCATGCTGAATGTCTTGCAGCAACACGTATTGATGTCTGCAGAACATTAGATACTTCCAACCTCAGTTATTCATTCTGGAAATTATAAAATGCAAATATATATGGTTTTGATTACTTATGAACTGTCGTATCTGAAAAATCTGATTTCCCAATTTGTTGTTTCTCTGTTAAATTCAGTTTTTCGTTATTATGCCCTAAATAAATTCAGATTTAAATTGGAGGCAATTTAATTCATTAAAATTTGAGTTACTTAGAAAAATACCTGGAATTTGAATTGGAAAACTGGACAAGCTGTGTGTATATTTAGACTCAAAGCTAAAATACAGTTTGTTATGATTTCATTTTACTAAAAAAAAATATCCACCTTTTAAAGGCAGGCTGGCATTTAACATTTCCTGGCATTAGAAAGACACTTATCTAATGATGTAGCTATTTTCCCTGCATTTTTTTGGTAAGTTTAAAAGATTTCCTTCCTTTCTAGGCTGGAAAGGAGGTGATTCAAAAGGCCGTCTGCATTTATTTTTTTCTGTTCAGAAAAACACATGCAGTAAGACTACTTTAGGTATATCTCGTTGTTTAGAAACCCTGGGCTGCTGTTTGTTTCCAGTATTCTTGTTAGGGATCTGAATCACCCAAACAGCGATGTAAACCAAGCCAGCCATAGCAGCAGACAGAAAAAATACATTCAACTAGTGGGATCATGGATTTGTTTGATTCAGGTAATTGAAAGTGTTTCATACTATTATTGCAGCTTGAAGGCTTGTTTAAGTGTCTAGCTGTCAGTCAGTTTGGAAGGTGAAAAGTATTCGATTGTCACTCTGTCAGTCAATAGAGATGAGAACTGTCTGCCTAATGGATTTCTTTACGTGGATGTCTGCATGGAGGTAGAAGTAAAATCAATGTGTTGTCATGTGCAAGTACGCTGCATCAAACTGCCAGGTGAAATGCAACTGTATTTCTGTAACATCTACAGCCTTGTCTTGTTTGTGGGAGACAGGGAGATGCTCTCTGTATTTACAGGTAACAAACTCTGTGTGGTCACACGTGACGGTTTATTTTTGAGCACTTTAAAAGCAGGTTGATCTATTTCCACTTGTTCCAGAGATTTTTTTTTTTATATTTTTTTTTTACCCTTTTGCTTGATCTTATCAAGGATCAATATACAAAAACCAAGATTCAACTTAGGAAAAAACGAAGGTTGTTATTCCCTGAGACTCAGAGCCCTAAGACTGTTTTCTTTCAAACCTGGGTTTCTGCGTGTTTTCTGCTTGTCAGTGATGACTTATATTGAGCTAACTATGTTTCCTGCTCAGGTTTTAGCTGTTAGGTTAACTACATTTATTAGAGTGTGTGTGTTGACTTCCTAGAGCAAAAGAGGAAGATATGATTTCTCCAAGAACAGAAGACGTGCAACCACAGGCTTTCAAGAGCCTTGATGAGATCTGCACCAGTCTGTGACCACTGTTGTTTCTCTGGGAGGTGCTTACAATACAAACTTCCACGGAACAGCATCTGATAGCAAGGTGGCATCTGCAAAATTATTACAACATCTCAGAATCATAGTACTGGTTCTTACAGGTCACACTAACTTCTGGCTTAACCCTATATAAAACAGGTGTGTTATGATGGTAGCCAAAGATCTTATTCAAAATTATCTTCCTGTTAACTGATACAAGAACACATATAAAGTCATGATTCTTAGCCCCACTGAAGGGAGCAGACTGAAATGAGAGATATTAACTTGCCAAAAATACTGATAAAATAACATATTTACTTTTGCAGTACTCATATACCTGGGTTATTTTTGATAATAAAAATACGTAGCTCTTAGCTGCTGCTGTAGGGGAAAAAGAAGTACGAACTAATTCCCAACTAAGGAACTCAACTGTGAGTCATGAAGACCGTAAATACCAAAGACTGGTGGTAAAACAGAAGATAGAACTTTAAAAGAAAGATCAGGATTTTAGTTTTGGTTGTAATAATTGCAAGATTTTAAAAAAATATTGTTGTGTGGAAGATGGCTCCTGAATTATCAGCATTTTTTTTTTTAATTTATTTTTTAACTTGAATGAGTATTTCCAGTTTTAGCAGTAAAGGATGCAGGAATTCTGCTGTCAGCAGTCTCATTTGTTCCCAGATTGCTGCGTCTCATGTTTAGGGATAATGGAGGAAAATAATGTGTGATTCTTGTAACTGAAGATCTCTCTCTTTTTATGGAAATAGGCACAGTTAGGCACAGATTCGTAGACTCAAGGCTGAAGAAAATACGATGATCATCTAACCTGCTATCCATCATAGAACTGGTTGTGTGATTTCACCAAGGATTATTGGTTTTTGGCACTTTTTAATTTGTGTACTTACTGCTCACATGCTATTATATTTAGTGCTTAGAACTTCTGACAGTTCTTACAGAGGTTTTGGGTCTGGCTTTGTTCTATAGAGGAAACAAAAGATGCTGTAGTGTATAAAACACACATCATCATTAGGATGTTAGCTGTACCATGGTTGTCTACCACCACTTTTGAGCTAATGGTTCAGTCAGATGAGTTGGCAGGAGCTGATCTTCTGTAGACAGTTCTTTAGACAAAGGTATTTTACTCTGGCCATACTTAACATGTGAGAATACTTTTATTTTCTGTCAGAGTCTTTTGTTATGTGGAGAAGAATTTATTTTGTTGAACTGAAGATGCTTCCAATTTGTTTAATTGGCTTGTTTGTAAGTGGTCTAACGAAAAAATAATTGTGGTAGAGTGTATTTAGTCAGCAGAAGCGGCTGTGAGATGCTGAATGCACAACCGTAAGTGTGCCTATATCCTCAGCTCCCAGCAAGAAGAAAAGAGGATCCATTTTGCCTGTTTCCCATGAAGATGTGCTCTTCATGCTGTACAGTGAGGGCAGGGAAAAAATACAGGAGATGGTGTTTTTTTAGAAAGCCTTAGATCAATTTAAGTGGATTTATGAGAGATCTGGAAAGGTACCACAAAGGAACTCGTAAGGTTCTGGCCTTAACAGATATGAAACTGTGATTTCTGATTTAGATGCAGTTGAGAATTAAATTAGCAGCAACAAAATACAAATAGTGTAGCATCAGATACTGATACTAGTTGTCTGAGCATCATTTACAGAGCCAGCAGTTACAGCCTCAGTCTGTTTTTAGGACAATACTGGATATTTCAAAGAATTAAATGCTTTGGTCTCTTTTCCTCTCACGTACATTTGTATTTCTTGTGCAGCTTTCTAAATTTCTTTCTTAACTGCTTTATGTTCACTTATCATCAAAATATTGCATGTGACAGAAGATGGAGGTTTTACAGATGATTTTGATTTTTGTTATAACCTAACTCCTGTAATCTCTAAAGCCATAGAACATAAAATGTAACTTTTTAATTTGGTGTGTTTCTTGGGGCATTTTTTTGAGCTTCTCTTTCCCCTGTTTCACTCTCCCCCCGCCCCATTAGCACAGTGACCTCCTTAGTTCAGTTTTATGTCTCCTGGTTTTTCTTCCCTGCCACCTCCCCAGCCTAGAAGCTCAGTGTAGCGTTCAAGAAATTTTACCATGAATCGCTATCTAATAAATGGCTAATAGGAAAATTTATTTCTGAAAGACATTTAAAGTTGTATGAGGTATGTGAAGTTATATAAGCATGATTGCGCGGAAAAGCTGGCAGGAGTCAGTAGGAGCAATAGTGTGATGTCGGATATGTGATCAAACATATAAGTATCTGTTGAGCTCCAGCAGCAAGAGAGGGATCCATTTTGTGTTTCCTGTGCAGGGAAGTGCTTTGTGTTCTCTAATAGTACTTCATTTCTGATATTAAAAGATAATGTATCTGTTCTTAGCGTTGCTCAGACAGTTTAATTACCACCTAAGTTCAGATATTATTCCTTGTCAGATCTTTAAAACTACAGTCTTCCAGATGCTGAGATATCTGCCTGTTACGCGTTGCTGATAGCCTAGTCTGAGGAGTGTTTGTGCTTTATAGGAACAGAAACTGTGTTTATTACAGGCAACAGAAGACGTTTAGCCAGGAATTAGGGAAGGGAGGTGCACGTAGAGTGTGGGCAGAAGGAATATAAGCCTTTTGGTGACTCACCACTGCTCTGACTTGGAAAGACTGCTGGCTTGATGCCGGGTCTGTTCAGGGTTTTGTTTTTTTTTAATGATGTGGCTTACATTTGGAGATCCTTTTGTTGGTTGTATTGCTGGAAAGATCTGCATCATCTCTGTGTCCTATTGTCTTCCCCTACCCACTCAGGTGTCCAGTATATAGGTTCCTGCAGAAGCAGCAAAGAGAAAAGTATTCATGGCTGTTATCTTTAGACTCCCAACCAAAGTATTTCAATTAGGCACTAAAGGCATAATATGAAATCGGTGGAGAGATGTGGATCCTTCCCAAAAGCAGGGTAGAGCAAGTGTTTGTCTGAGGCACAAGCAGAGAATGGATCGGAGGAGCCGGTTCTTGCCATTGACTGTGGGGATCCCAGAGAAACCAGCCCTCAAACTCAGAGGCAGCTCTCGTGTGCTGGCAGGCTGGCTGGCGGGAGGCCATGGCCCTCACCCGGCCTCTCTCCATGCCGTGAATGATTACAGACGTGTCACTATGCTGTTGTTCCCCTCCCTGTGGAACCTGGGGCCGTGGGCTGTCCTCCCTGGCCTTCCCTCTCTCCATGTCAATCAAACAGAGAATTTGCAAGCAGTATTGATTGGAGGCTTGAAGATTTTTCTTGAGTGAATGTATAGGTGCTAAGCTTGATAACTCATCTTTGGCCTGTTAAACAAGCCTCCCCCCCACCTCTGCTATTCCCGTTGATTGTCACCTGTCCTAGTGCCATAGTCTGGATTTGTATCTATATGGAGAAAGTGAAATGTTTTGTAGTAGATGCTTGGAAAATCTTGTGGGTAGAAATTGGTTTTTACACTTTCCTCTTGTTTCCTCTGTTGGAATAATTCCAAAGAAAATGCATTGGTCATGCAAGTCTTTGCATTGCTCTTGGTGAGATCGATTTGGCATTAAAATCTGTTTTGTGTAGCTCACTGATGTTTCTTGTCTCAGTATGAATATAGAGTTCTTGGAGGCATAACATCTTTAAGTCTTTCCACTTGTTCTTTAGGCTGTATCATGCTCTAAAAGAGAAATTCAGGATTCAGATTAAGGGCAAAAATACCTTGTTATTCTCCTATTGAGGTAAATCAAAAGTCAAAGACAGTCAAACGTGGTTAAGGTCTGCAAGAAATTGTTACAAAATCTGTTGAACCTGAAAAGCCATGCATTTTGTCAAATGGATATTCACTTTGAAAGACGTTTCTTGCAGGAACAGCTTGTTGGTGATTCTTTTCTTGAGGTATTGACAGATAAGCTCTGGCAATTTTAAGAGGTTTGCACCCCTCATCACTAAATTGGTAGAAGCAAACTTACGCCAGCTCCTGAACTGCAGTATACAATCCATCGTATTAACTTAAACCACTGACATAAGTTTAAGTGAATATGTAGGACTGTAAAGTCAGTCCTACTGTCAAGTTTGGTATATGGACAGTAGGCTCTTTTATGGGGATGCAGCAAATACTAGGGTCTGGTAGGCTCTTATTCTTACAAAAATCACCATAAACCAACAGCCAATTCTCTTGGGCTCCTCTTCCATCTGTGTGTTGCTTCCTCTGCAGTAGCACGGAGGTGGCCATTCTAGATTATCGTGCTTATTAGATGCTTATTATTCTCTGTTTCATTTCTAATTTAGCAGACAGATTTGCTGTGCTCTTAGCAACATCGGGGGAGCGGTCAGCGTGCTGGAGGGCAGGGCTGCTATTCAGTGGGACCTACTCAGGATTAGCAAGCAAGCTGATAGGGTCCTCATGAAGTTCAAAGAAAGGCAAATGCAAAATCCTGTGGTTAGGATGGAATAAACCCGCACAGCAGGACTGTAACTTGCTAAAAAGCAGCTTTGCAGAAAAAGGCAGTGTGCTTCTGGTTGAGGCCAGGTTGAACATGAATCAGCAGCATGCCCTTGCATCAAAGCAAGCCATGTGCATGCTGGGGTGTGCTGGCAGCAGCGTAGCCAGCAGGTTGTGAAAAGTGGTTCTTCCCCTGTAGCTGCCATCTGAGATAACATCTGGAATAGTGTGTCCGGGTTTGCGCTCTCCAATGTAAGGAAGGCTTTAATAAACCATAGTGAGTCTAGCAGAGGGCCACCAAGCTGATCCCCAGCTGGCCTCAGGCTTCTTGAGTGATGTGCAAGGAGAAGCTGAGGGATCTGGGACTTGTTCAGCCTTAAGAAAAAACAGCTGTCTGCAACCACCAGATGTGGAGTCTGGAGAAGGCAGAGCTGAACTCTTCTTGGAGGTGCACAGATGAGCCCTGGCAAGCAGGACTGCAGGAGCACTTGTTCAGGACACTGAGGCTACAGAGGTATTTCCTCGCTACCTCTCTATCCACTTCAGTTTTCCACATGTCCTGGCCATGCCTGCTAGTACCAAGAGTTGTGAGGCTGGAACTGCATTCATCATCTGTCCACTAGAAGATGGGAGAACGAATCCATTCCTGTTTCTGCTCTCTTTGGTTCTCCTAATGTTGTAGTTTTACTTGCTTGATAGTATTTTTCTTAGAAGATAATATGTTATCCTAGACTCCTTGGAAATACTTGCTAGAAAAAAACATTCTCCTTCCATATGTCTCCCCTTCCCAGCCTGACTGGGAAAAGTCCAGCTATTTTAACATCTTAACATGCTTCAGAATGAGAAATGAACAATCACTGCATCTATCCGTGTGAAAGAGGAACAACTGGCAACTGGTAGGAAGGAAAAGATATTCTGGGCAGATTGTGAAACAGATGAAGAGTACCATGGATAATTGTTCAAGGAGAGGAAAAAATAAGAGGTGGTCAGGAATGTCCCAGTAAACAAGGTTTGTTGTGTGTGGGTTTTGTTCTTTTTTTTGTTACAGATCACTCATAGCAGCAATATTCCTTGTTTCATTGTAAAAACAGATACTATAGATCAGTTCATATTTTTTCTTTCTTGAAATATCAGTTCTGGTTTTAACAATTTTATTTAATACTTCATTACTGGATCTCTACAGGACTTGGGCGGTATAATATTTTTAAAATATATTTCTTCATTATCAATAACAATGCTGAGTGGCAAGTTCTTAATGAGGCTTTCCACTGAGGTCCATTGAAAGATATTGTCTCACTTTCAGAAAAGTTATTAAAGAGCTTCATTTTTAGGGCAAATCTTCGTCCTTCATTTCTTTTGTATATCTTTTGTGTTTCTCTTAGGAGGTCCCTTTGTACGTGCTCAAGATGAAGCGACTTCTTAGTTATCTAGAAGTAACTAAGCTCTTCAATAAGTTGTGACAGTTATTTGTAGCATATAGTCCCTACTGTAAAGGTGGATATGTCTTAAATTGAGGCTGTCAAAAGGGATTGTGAATTGCATTTCACGGTGGTATAAGAAGATGTAGACAAGTCTCTCTGAAGACCTCAATACTGGTATTACATGGAGCCGCTGAGCTGCTTGGTGAGGCTCCCTACACCTACATCATTTATTAAAACATTACTACTTATTTATGTTCTGATGCTAAAGTAAATGGCCATTTTGTTTTGTAGATTTTACAGGCTTTTTCTTTGGTACTTAGCTCTTCCATATCACTCTGCTTCGTTCTCCAATGACTGGAGTGTCTCTGAATGTCTAAGGGATGGCTGATGGTAGTAAAGTCTTGCTTTGCTTTGCGTTAACCAGAGCTGTCTGACTGCAGGGGAATCTTCTGTGGCTTTATATACTTATTCAGCTCACCTACTTGTTCCCTTGGGATTTTCCTAAATGTGGTGAGCTGGAACCAAATATATGTGTGTTGCTTACATGTATAGGATGTGGTAAACATACCATGATGCTTGACATACTGTTGAAATTTTGACTTCTTGCTGCAGTTCAGCAAATCTGTGTGGTGGGAAGGTCTCATTTCTACCTAAATACTCAGTTCCTATGTCAAGGTGTTTCAAGTACAGATTCTGAAGCATTTTACCAAATTAGTAAATGTTACCTTCATTGTGTACATAAGTAAACTGTACAAGAAGAAGTGATTCACCTAGTCTCTCAGAAGCTGAGAATGGAACCTGAATTTCTTCTTGTTCCTTATTCACTGAATGATACTATTTTCCTTAAATAGTAATTTTTTCCCCAAAGTTTTATAAATAATTTGGATAGCCTACTAAATATGCATGCTCTAAAGTACTCAAACAGTTCCTTTTCATCTGGCACAGCATGGAGCTAGCAGTTTTATCCTTAATCTACCCACAAAATATGTGACTACTGTGTTCAATTTATACAGGGGCCTATTCTTAGACTGCATTATAGTTTATGAAAAATTGTTGGCGTTATTTCATGAAGTTAATCACTTGTAGAGGAAAAAAAAAGGGCAAGTAAAAAGGTTCTAAGTGTTACTTACACTGTACTTGTTCATTCAAGGACTTTTGAAGTTCTACTTTATCAAGAAATCCAAAATCAAGTAACATCAGCTATCCAAAAAGCATTTTTTTAAAGAAAATAGTGCCTTCAGTGGCTTATCTGAGTTTTAGGTTTTTTTTTCCTGTTTTCTCAAAATAAATAAAATATTTTCTTAGATATGGATAGCTATATTAAATACTTTTTATTTAGTTTCAGTTGAATTTTCTTTGCCCTCATGATTGCGGAGGTGATTTCTTAATTCCGCGCACAGAGGGTGTATTATAAAATTGGATTTTGTTGGTAAAGGAGAGAGACTGGGGAAAACTAGTCCATGCTCTGGTTCTGTGCATGTAACTCCCCATCTCTGCAGGGTGCAGGCCAAGGCCGGGCTGCTGCAGAACCACAGGGATCCTTGCAGGGGCTGCTCATTGTGAGCCGGGACTCATCTACAGAACAGCTGTAGATTGTTTGTGGATAAGGAGGTCCCTTTCCTGGTGGGGTCCAAAAATTGCCACCTGCCTCAAACCTCAGGAGCGTGCTGTGTGTGTAGGCTAAGACAAGCAGCTCCCAATGATGATTTCAGGCCTCCCATAAATTTATGAAGAGCCACAGTCAGCGACTTGCTGTATCTGACCTGCTGGGTTAGTTTGAGCTCTCTCAGTGTAGAGGAAGGCAAGTTGAGTAATGAAATTCTTGATTTCAACACTTCAGTGCAAGTCGTCAGATTTGCCTTTCAGCTTTTTGGGATTAAAAAAAAAAAAAAAAAAAAAATGAAGTCTTCAAGGACTGGAGGGAGGTGTGGAGTTTCCCTTTGCTGCCAAATTGCAGGTTGTATCTTTTGATGCGTTGCTTGCATGACAGGATTACAAAAGGAAACATAAAGAAACTGGTCCAATCTGTTCTGAGGCCTTGGAAAGCTCTTGGATATTTATTATCCATCATACTCTAAAGAAAAACAAAACAACAAAGGGTAGTTTCATGTTTTGATCTTAATTTAAATACCACTGCATTTTGCATTCACCTTTGTACATATGATCCATAGCTATTTACTTAATATTTAATAATTGCATGCAGAGGCTGAAATTTACTTACAGTATGTAGTTCAAATATTTACACAGGAAGTTAGTCTTTTGACCCATGTTGTATAGGAACTATCAGTGTGGTGTTATTTTCATTTTGTAGAACCTCGTATTTTACAGGTAGGCTTATTAACACACAGATGTTAGTGTGTGTGAGCTTGGAATGACATTTTTAATTGCACATTATATTTTCAAACCTTTGACTTGGTATTGGAGTGGACTGATGCTTTATGTTGTCGGGATTATGGCTAGATTGTATATGTATATTTTTCCACTGTTGAGTTTTCCCTTTTGCAGCCAGTAGGTACCTGGTTGTTCTGTGAGATGTCAGTCTAGATGTGGCCCCTTATAGCCTGTCTCTTATGGAGCTGGTAAGAGAGTTGAGAAATCCAAAGGTGGCCACATGATGTAGAGAGTTGGAATGTCCTCTGGGACATGGAGGAGCAACGACAGGTTACGTTGTGGAAAGAGGAGCAGATAAGACAGGGCTGCCTACAGAGGAGGAATGAATAAAGAAACGATGGCAGAAAAAACTTTTTAACTTAAACAGTCTTCTCAGTTCTGAAGTCAATTGTATTCTACCCTTGTGTGTTTGGCTGTTAATGAGTTGCGGGTTTTTTTAATAGATTTATAATACAACAGCCAAAGAAAACTGTTCCCCCCCGCCTCTTTTTTCCTTCCTTTGAACAAAGATTCTCTGTGGCTCGGTTCTTAATATGCTGCTGACACCTAAACTTCCCATTGCAGTCCACTGTGTATATCTTTGCCTGCCATGAGAAGTTGTTTCCCATTCCCCTTGGTTCCCCGATTCTTCTGCTGTGCACACCATGACCATTGGCCACTTAGAGCTGAAGCCCATGGATCAACTTGATTGTTATGTTTAAAACTGCAAATGAATTGCCCTGACGGACTGGGCCTGTTTAGCCTTGCGATTTCAGTATCCAGTGACCAACAGTGGAGGTTTCAGAGTAAGATACAAGAAGCCACCTATTCCTTGGCTGGTTAGAGTCTGGGTTAAACTCTGGAACATGATATTTAATAGATCTTGGAAAATTATTAGAGCTCTGGATATTTTTGTTACCCCATATAAATGTCTAATCCTTTTTCCAGCCTTGCTAAGTCTTCAGCCTTAATGACATTTTGTAGTGGTTAGTTCCACTGTCTAATTATGAATTGTATGACAGAGTATTGCCTATTTATAATGTTTAAATTTCATTGGAAGTCCCTTGTGTTAGGAGTTGGAGAGAACAGAAGCTTTCCTTACTTTTCTGCCTTAAGGGCTTTGTGACTAATTTGTTCGTTTCAGGGATTTGCCTCATAGAAGAGAAACCCAACTGCATAATATTCAACTTAAAGTTTCTGAAAGGTTTTTGCAGGCTAATTACAAAGCCATTATAATGAACCTTGAGATTCCAGTCTTGTTGATCTTTTACATTTGAGAGAATTTGGTTCTAAAATTGTGGTCAACAGCAGATTAAGTTTTATTTTCACAGTAATGTTCAGTACTGCAAGTTTCTGCACTCATGTAGAGCACTATACTTGCAGAGGTCCCTGTGGAAAAAACAAACAAACAAAACAACAAACAGTAACAAATCAATGGAGGGTTTCTTCTGAACGTGGATTTCAGAGTGCAGTGAATATGCAGTGTTACCACCTAAGTCAATGAAGTGTGTTTGGGTCTGGGCATGTGCATCTCACTGAAACCATGCTCACAGAAATGCTAATTAATTTGACCCAAAAGTCTTTACTTTTTCAGATTTTTCTAAAATATGACCCCAGCTTAGACAGACTTAATTTGACTGTAAAGAATAAGTGTATTGTCACTGTTCTCCTAAACTTTTTATATGGTTTGGTGGTTGTCTGTATCTTGGTGTGTTTCTTCTACATTATCACGGTTGATTTCAGGATGTTTTGTTCCTGTTGACTTTTCTGCTGCTGCTAGCCACAAGTCACTTGAAGAGACTGTGCTTTGAACAAAGAACATCTAGTTTAAAGCAGTATTTGTGTACTGACAACTCAGGACACACCACCATCTACCTAGAAGATGCACATACATGTTTCCACAGAGTATGTCCCTCCATGTGACATTCAGACAGCTGGAGGAATACTTGTCCCAAGATACTGGATAACAGTGATGATATCATTGCAAATCTCACCATCTCATACATAAGTCAACAAATTGCCAGCAAAATCGAGATGGATAATTTATTTATGTCTGCTTCTCAGTGAAGATAAAACTACATAAAACTACTTCTTAAACTAGGCCAGCAGAAGGAAAAGATAATTGTAAAATCAAAGCACATTTACATTTTCTCCATCACTCACATCTCTACCCAATGCCTGGATGGCTGTAGCAGCTAAAATAAGTTCCTTTAATGAATGACTGTACTTCTTGCTTACAAATTACACATAGCCTTTCATCCTCTCTGGAGATCTAAACAGTGCCCTCTTGGACCCTAGATTGCCTGGTGTGTCTTTACTTGCTATGTGACAAGGTTGGTTTTCATGTCTGCTGGGTTGCTGTGTCCATAACTTCACTTAAGGAAGACAGTGAATTTATAAACTTCTGAGCTAATAGTGCTCCCGTGTGGTGGAGTAAGTCACATTGGAGGCAGTCATACTTTTTCTCGATAGTTCTTCAGACTACGTAATAGACTATGATTACCCTTTATTTGTTTTATATTCTAAATATTCCTTACTGTAAATAAAAGAATGCAATTGGCAGGATGAATTTCAACAACTATATGGTCTCCAGCAGATGGGCTGGGGTATTTACTTCGTGATCTGAACTTATATGGGCTGAAGGTTTGTCATGTGTACCTTTTAGTTGTGTAGGTGAAGGTGTAGCAGGGGGCCTTGAAGCACTTTGCAGCTGGAAAACCAAACATAACTTGCCAGGTGAGTTGCTGTGGCTCACAACCCGCTCCTGTTACACTCATCTTTGCAGACCTCTCAGCTGTCCTCTCATCCGCTGCCCGTCCTTAGGGTCATGTGGTGGATGGAGGGTCTTGCCTGTGGAATAAGTACTTGACATAAACGTTTAAAAACATCAGGTATTTATCTTCTAATATGAATAATTTCCCTTGGTTGTCTTATAATTGCTGAAGAATAATTTTAGTTTTGAATGTAAGAGAAAAGCCTTCTGTTTTGTTACTTGCACTTTGAATTTGCATTGCCTGGGTCTTGCTCGATGAGGTAACCCAAGGGTGTTGGAACATCCTCTTGGCTGTTAGACAATGGAGAAAAAAAGTACACGTTTCCAAATCTACTTCATGTTTTAATTGCATCAACGGCTTGGCAAGAAGCACATGTTAATAAAAATAAATACTGTCTGGTAGAGGAAATAAGGAAGTAAAAAAAAAAAAAATCAAATCTCTTTCTCTTAGAATTTTTTTCATGTCATCGTTGAGTATGACAAAAAAACCCCAACATTGTCTGCAGGCAGTATTTGCTAGTACAGTCTCAGAACTTCTTCAACCTTCAGCCAAACATTGTCCTGCTGCTTTAACCTTCCAAGACAGAAAAGGGTGTGTAGCTCCTGTAATGTAGTGCCCTCTCCAGTCTTCTGAAACAGGTGAGAAACATGGGGAAAACACCCCCATACCTGGCCTATGCAAATATAAAATGAGCTTTGTTGTCTGCTGTTTTGGGGGATGACATTAAAAGATGTACATACTAATAACACATGTCATAGAAGTCTATAATATTTTATAATATTCCTAAGTCCCGCCTAACCTTCAGTGACATATTTACTTGAGGTAGTAGGAGGGTTGTAGATGTCAACTTTCTGATGCTGGCACTCTGCCTCGTTGTTGGATGGTGTATCTGTTGTGGGTGAAACTGCTGTGTTCCCACACCACCCCCAAAGGCTGCAAGAGCGTTAAAAGCCTTTAATTTATGTCTGTACATTCAGATTTTCTTATTTTGTTGTTGTCTATCAAGAAAAAGTAATTTTATTTCACCTTATTGGTAGATGTTAAACAATCTAAAAAATGTTTTAGTGGTGTGTGGTGTTGCTTTTTTTGTTTGTTTGTGTGTGTGGTGTTTTTGTTTGTTTGCCTTTTTTTTTTTTTCCTCCTTTTGGCTGACACTTTTTTAATAGTCTTTGAAGATTTGACCACAAGAGAAACCGGGGTTTGTTGAATATGTCAGTGCTCGGTCTACTGATTTTCTTTGTGAAAACTTAATAGTAACCAGGTGCTCTGATACACTGCAGAAATGTTTTTTGATTTTCTGTTAGTCACTTTATAACACAGTACACGTTGTTAACCAATTTGTAGTATTAGGCAAGAAAGAAGATATATTTTATTATGGAAAAGAATTAAACCTAATAATACTGTTTACACTTTCCATGTTACAAAAATACTATAGGACTTTATTTTTAAAAATATGATTGCTGTTAGTATTTTTGCTATCAGTTTCTGGTTACGTTGTGACAATAGTGTGCCTTACACACGTGTAAAATTCCATGTTTCTGAAGGGTAACTGTACACAGGTAACCTTCAAATGAACCAGGGGAAGGTAGAAACACTGGAAATCAAAGCCCAGCTGGCAATCTTGCTTCCCCAATCTTGGATTGGAGTTTAAGAACTGTTGTGTTTAAGATTTTTCTGCCTCCAGGTTAGACTATCCTTCTCTGCTTAGAAGACAGAAGTTTGCTCCTCTTTGATAAATGCATTTAAATGATAGTCGCTACAGTGTATTTTAACATTTCTTCTTGCTGCCGTTACAACGTGTTTGGTTATAACCTGGAGGTTTTACACAAACCCATCCCATGTCTTTAAAAACAAAACGTGTAGAGGTTTACTGTAGCGCTTAGTATTTACTAGGTGGTCTTGCATGTGTGCAAAATCTAGCTTCAAATACGAGTTAGTGTGGGTGTAATCCTGTTCAAGCGTCTTGGTTATTTTAGGAGGTTTTTTTAACTTCCAGCAGGCCTTTTGCAAAGTGCATTGAAGCTTATGGTAATGAACCGTGTTGCACTGACTTGGAGTTGGTTGAGCTTTAGATTTTGTGTGAAAGGTTTTAGGAGTTTTACTGAAGTGGAATCTCTAATTTAGTGATTATAGTTTCTTCTCCCAGAGAATAAGAAAAAATGGTAATTCTTGGAGGGGAGAGGAAGAAAGTGGACCTGGGAACAAGATATTTAAAATAATATTTAGTTTTAATGCTATATGGTCCTAGTTTACTTTTCTTCTGTAATGAGGCTATAGAAAAGCTTGTATTTGTGCACTCTATTTCTCCAAATTATACTTTAAAACTAGATCTAACAGTAGTGATTATACCATACATTTTCTTTTGCTTCTTTCAAATCTTACCCATTTCATATTTGAAAGCCAAAACTGTCAGTGGTCTGTTTACTTTATCTCACTCATGTGCAATGGAAATAAGTGGCATTTGTAGAACACAAACTATTTTTGCCTGAATGCTCCATTTATGATTTATAGCCAACATGTATCCCTGATTTTCTTTTGAGAATGATCTTTATTGTCTTTGTGTACTAACTCATTGCAGAAGCACTTGTCTATTTTGAGCTAAACCAGACCTCTTGTAAAAAGAATCAAATTATTTCATCATGTTGAAAATGAAAAGCTATAATTACTTGTAATTGGGCTTCAGAATTTTTGAAAATTGGGAAATTCTTTTCCAGAGGTTTAAGATCACTCCAAATCATAACCTGTGGAAAATAGGAAATAATTTTCTGTTCAATTTAAAAGCGATTTAATTTACACTTTTGACAGCTATTTTCCTTTGATATTTGGGTAGGAAAATCATTCGGCTATGGTGGTTATTGCGAAAATATTTTCTGAGATTCTTGTTCACAACTGGTTCACAACTTTATTTTGATTCCTTTAAGCCCAAGCAGAATGTGCTGTGCTTTAAAGAAATACATGGAGTTGTTTTGGAGTGCTTGCATTTAGTAAACATGTACCTACATTTTATTTATTTGTTTGTTTGATTATTTCCTGGTCTTTGTAGTTATTTCATACTATTTTAACAAAAAGCACAATGCATAGATGCTCTAGTCTTCACAAGTTTAAGCACAAGCTGGGAAAACCTGATGAATGTTGTAGGTCTAGGTAGTTTTTCTTTAGACTTGTGGGGACCCTGTTGTTTAAAAACAGCTACCTGAAATCTCTGAATAATAACTCATTAATATAATAATAATAAATGCTGCAAAGAACATGCTGCCTATTTACCTTTTTGTTTATTTTTTTTTAACAGAGCTGAGTAGGTGGGATAACTAGTGCAAGATCACATTGTGTTTAGTTCAGCAAGCAGCCAAGACATCTTCTGAAACCCTAATGTCCTGGCAAGGGAGGTAACATTTAAAGTCGGGGGAGGGTTTAGGGCTTTATGGACAAACAGAAGCTGAATATAAGGATCCAGCAGCACAGGACAGGCAGCCAGAGGCAAGTCAGCTCATTGGCACCTTCAGGCTGGAGGTTAAAACTGGGTTCTGAGTGTGGAGAAGCATTTTTCAGCACTAACTAGGGGGGGATTGGGGTGCGGGGAGATGAGCAGCACACATGATGAAAGGTGATGGTGGAAAGCATACCTTACTGGAAGCCTTTGCTTTTCCTTCTTAATTTGGGACAATCACTTAGGTCAAGGCACATAACTGCTTGAGTTAAGCTTTTTATAAGCATATTTAAAGTAATTGTGCATCTTCTTAATATTTATCAGCTGTGGTAAGGGCCACTCTGTACAGGACGTGTGGGAAAGGTCAGTCATCCCTACAGCTACCTGCTTCTAGTGCTCATGTCTGATGTGAAGGCAGGAGGCCTGTAGAAGAGATGAGTGTAAACACAGCAAGGAACATCTTGCAGTGGATAGGCTAATAACACTTGCATACTAATTTTCATCAGTTTTCAATTTAAGAAAGTATTTCTGTATCCCAATGAAAAATTGCGGTGTGGAATAGTGAAGAGATTTGGCCGTGGATAACTAGCAAGCCAGTGGTGGAACCAAGAACAGAAACCAGCTCTCTGTGTTCCCACCCCGTAGTCAGGATTGTAAGACTCACGGCAAGGCAGTGTTCCCTTTCAGCACTTGTGCAATGCCGGAGGTGGACCTTCTAGGAGTTACTGAGTCCTAATCTTATAAGAGCCTCTGACTTTGTCTCTACTGGAATCCATATTAGTTCAGTGCGATGAATTTTTTTTATAATCCAACTCCTCAGATGCTTGAAAATATCACTTTAAAATAACTGCAGATTCTTATAGGTGGAGCAGGTGGAATCTGCTAGAGCTAACGGCAAGTTGGACATCATATACTGGCATTATGCAGTCACCAGCATCACTGGCTGGCACTGTGCAGCCAGTTCGTCATTCATTGACAGTTTAGTTTGTGTGATTGGACCTTTTGTGTATCAAACAATTCTCCCCAAACAGCATACTTTCACGTTTAAATTGAACCAGAAGCCAAGTATGCATCTTCATTTTTATTATTTTAAAAGTTGAATAGCCCATTGAAGAATTATGTCTCTTGATAGTAGGATTAATTAATCTTCTTGTGAGATGGTTTATTATGCACAGAGTTCTTTCCTTTATTTTTCTTTTCCTTTTTTTTTTTAAACCATGTTTTTCCCAAGATTAAAAATATTATTAAAATTATTTTAGAGCTGTTTTAGGAGTTTTTCTAGATCTTTTTCTCTCTGGCTTCTTGCCAATGGCTGCTGTGGAAAGTAAATCTTCATGCGAAGAAGTGTGTGTTCTTTTTGAAGGTTAACAAGGGCCTGCGGAGCACAGCCTAAGCATCTGGCTCCTGAGATTAAAAATCTTAGAAGGAAAGAGATGTAGACCTCAGAGGATGAGTAACCACCTTAAAAAGAAGGTTAGGTGTGAACAGCCAGCCTAAAAATGGGGAAAAAATTGATCTGCAGGAAAAGTTGTCTCTTAAAGTTAGCAAGAAGTGTAAGGTACTTGTGAGAACTGATAAAAATCAGGCTCTTGGATTTGGCAAAGGGTATTAAAAAAAGTGATGAGAGGTCTAGTAGGTGATTACTCTGAAGGTTATATCTAAGATAGATCTTATTAAATATTTTCATTATTGACCTTGCTGCCCACACAGACAAAACAAAATCCTAGTTATGAAAGCCTGCTGATGGCCTAGCATTGGGAGACATCGTTGGCATCTCGGAGGGTTGGAATGCCACAAGAATTGCATTATATCGCAGTCTAGAGTAATGGAAATTGGATGGCATGTAATCAGAATGCAAGGTTGGTCACTTAGAGACTAACAAGGTTCTCAGATAACATTTGGGAGCTTGGTGGGTAGAGGAATTCCAGTAGATTCTTGCTTCTTCAGCAGTGCCTCCGTTGCAGACCTGAACATAATGAGTTTACTCTTTTCTGTTTTGAGTTATTTCCTGATGAAGGCAGTCCCCTAGATGTCAGAGTCCTGACAGTTTATTAAAAATTAAACTGTCAGCCAGCAAATTTACTAAATCTATGTAATGGTTTGTTTTTATGCTGGTGATGAATATCCATAACAGGATTTTATCCTTATAATTAGTAATATTCTGAGGAAGGAAATACATGGGAAGTTGTTTAGGTTTCTTCAGGGTTGGTTGTTTTCTTATTTTTATTTTTTTTTCCTCTTCTCTTTTTGTTGTCATTCCATAAATCAGTTACTTAAACAGACATGTGACGCTATGTGACACAAATGATCTTTTGGACCAAGTGGTGTTTGCTGTCCACATAAAAAGGATATCCTGAAATAATTTTCTTGACAGTGCTTCAGGGCTTGTTTGGAGAAGGTTTCTGTCCTTACGCATACATATAAACACCAGAGGAAGTAATGCACTCCTGTTTCCAAAGTTGGAAGTTAATACCATAAATATATTCTCTGATACTCCTAATTTCCTGTGTATGGAACTGTAGTGACGTGAGTTTCCCAACACAGTAAAAGGGAGTCTGGCACAGCACTGGGGATGTGAATTTGTTCCCAGATTCTGGTACTGATGTGGATGCTGAGCTGGAGTGCTGTTACACAAAAGGCCATGACTGTCTGCATGATTCTCTTTTTCTCTGTTGCTAAAGAGGTACTGGAGAGAGCATTCTGCACTGTTGGGACATCTCTGTGTCCATGGAGAAGTTGGTATGAAATAGAAAAGTTCTGAGTTGTAATTTTTAGAAAGATTGCTATATTATTAAAATACTTCTGGCTCATTTTACCTCTTGTGTGAGTGCACGTCCCTTAACAGCTTTTTTTCTATCTTGTTCACCAACCTGTGGGTGAATGTGTTGGTCCACTCTCTGTTTTCCTTGTGAAATCTTGACACTCCAAATTCCATCCATCTTGACTCTGGCCTTTCCATCCCTGTGCTCCACTTGTGCTCCAGCTCGTGGGACAGCATCTCTTACCCCACTAGTAGCCTGACTGCTTTACTGCACCAACGATGTGAATTCTTCCCTACCAGCTCAGGTCTCCACAGCCCATGTGCCATGAGTGCTTTCCTCACAGACCATTGGACTTTCCGCCCTCTCTCCAGTCTGTTGACCAATTTCTCCAGCAGATGCTATGCGGGAAACACATCTCTCCCTCCACGTCTTTCTCTTTTCCTCCCTCTGAGGTCCCGGGATCGTAGAATAGTTTGAGTTGGGAGGGACCTTCAAAGGTCATCTAGTCCAACCCCCTGCAATGAGCAGGGACATCTGCAACTAGATCAGGTTGCTCAGAGCCCCGTCCAGCCTGGCCTGGAATGTCTCCAGGGATGGGGCATCTACCACCTCTCTGGGCAACCTGGGCCAGTGTTTCACCACCCTCACTGTAAAAAATTTCTTTCTTCTGTCTAGCCTGAATTTCCCTTCCTTTAGTTGAAAATTGTTACTCCTTGTCCTATCGCAACAGGTCCTGCTAAAAAGTCTGTCCCCATCTTTCTTATAGGTCCCTTTTAAGTACTGAAAGGCTGCAATAAGGTCTCCCTGGACTTTTCTCCAGGCTGAACGACCTCAACTCTCAGCCTGTCCTCACAGGAGAGGTGTTCCAGCCCTCTGATTATTTTGTGGCCTCCTCTGGACCCTCTCCAACAGACCCATGTTTTTCCTGTTCTGAAGGCTCCAGAGGTGGACACAGGTCTCCAGGTGGGGTCTCACCAGAGTGGAGTAGAGGGAATGAGAAAATGCAATCCTTCCCATAGTGCTGGTGCAGCATAACCATTTGTGTCGGCTCAATATTGCACAAAGCAGTGGAGGATGTGGGCTGGAGGAGCAGGAAACCCCTGCCTGATCCACCATCCTCCCCTGTGCTCAGGGAACGGAGGGAGTTTAACTACACTGTGATCCAGGCTCTCATGGTGAGAAGGACATTTCTGGGAGTCGAAGGATGGCATACAAAAGTACTAGTGGCCAAATCTAACTCAAAAGCTTTTTTTTTTTTTCTTTTAATGTAAAAAATGTCATTTAACAAAAGCAGGATTAAAGTATAGAAGCAAACCCACCACATTTTCTGAAGGGCTAAATTTAATAGAATCGCATGCAATACTTTTCCTCTCTGCCTGTGGGCCTTATTGTGGAAGGAAAATTGTGTTGTGTTTCTCATGCAGTTTGGAATAACGTTTATAGTTTGGTAGAGAAAATAGTGATTTTATGTATCTAGAATTCTGTGCTTTACATAAGAATTATTGTGCTGTTACTTAAAATTATTTGCAGTAAGATAATTCGGACTTCTGTTTGAGTCAAGCCTAAGAAAATATCTGTAAATTAGTGCTAGTGGTCAGTGTGGCTGGAAGAGAAACTCTTTCATGTTTGGAATTGACTGTAAGATTGAACTTATTCCAATTTATAGCAAAGTCAATATTCAGCTTAAAAATTAAAAAGGTTAATAATTATTAGGTTTTCAGAGGAAAGTACTAGTGTTATGACCTGCCTAACATCATACAGCTACAAAAATGCTATAAAATGATTTTTTTAAGCTTATATTTATAGTGAGTAGATGGCTTATTCCTTCATCTCACTACTTATGCATCCATGAACTGTTAATTAATACTTTTGTAGTAATTACAGAATATTTTAAATATACATTATTCTTCTGAATTTTAAAAGATCAGGATTTTTTTATTAATTTAAAAGGATAATAGGAGTGACCCATACTTTCATCAACTCTTTAATAAAGAGGTGCTTTTTTAGATCATTGAAATTTTTACATTTTGATTGCAAGGAATAATAAAAAGCCCTCTTTTTTCCATGCTTTTTTCCATTTACTCGTCTAAGCTGGGTCACCATTGTATCATAAAAGGTCATTGTTCTCCATAAAAAGGTGAGTGATTGCCTGCGAGTATTGAGACAAGGGGAACTTGCATCCTAACTCTTTTGACTCCTGGCATGCTATTTTCTTTGTAGAGAGGGCTGTGGTTCGTAAGATAAATTTTAATTCCATTTACTATCATCTTCTTTTCCACCACTTCATTAATGTGCCTGGTAAAGTTTAACCCAAATAATTAGATACCTCTTTGCAATGCAGCTTCTCGCAGCACTCTCTGTTACACGGCTGCTGAGGAGCAGAGAAGAAACCAGAGCGATCACTGCCCAGGAGATTCCTTCACCAGGAGCAGGGAGGTGGTGGAAAGGCACAGCAAACAGTAAAGTAGGTTAGGAACAGTAAATATTGTTAAAAAGACTAAGTCATTGGCAGCAAATTTGGCAAGCGTAGAAAACATCCCATGTATCAACAAAGCCGGCTCTAGATGGTTCTTTTAGTCTTTTACTCTTTCAATCACAAGTTAGTTTTCATGTGATGTAAAATATGTGTTCATATAATCTGCATGTGTATATACGGAGTGTGCCTTGGCTTGCGCATGATGTGAAAAAGTATCTTTGAATTTCCTCACGTTACTGTTTTTAATACTAGCCCTCTTAGTTTTTTGTTTGTTTAAAAGCAAAGAGTAAACAAAGATAGCAGTGCATTTATTATACTTAAGACAGCTAAGTAATGGCAAACTGAGTGGTTAGTTGTGGTGCACACAAAACTCCTGGTGTAAATAGTTTATTTTCCTGTTGTAGCCAGATTGATTCACCACAAGTTATGTACATTCAGGTATTTTGTTAGACTGCACAAATATCAAAGCTGGAGGCACAGGAGCTTGGTGAAAGGAACCGCTGGTCTGGTCCTGGTTAAATGTGCCTCAGACTTGAGTGGGTGATTTCTAGGAAGCAGTTTGCTTATAAATCTCTATTTGTGAGTTATTTGCTCACATATGATACAAATCATGACTCATTTCACAGAACTGAATAGGTTATGCAAATATTTCTACAGGTTGTTTGCATCTAAGTAGCTGTATCAATGTCCATGGCAGCACTCATCTGTTCCACATTAATAGATAAAGGATGCCCTTAATTTTGGCTGCCTTGGATTTGCCTCAGTTGTTTGACCTTTGCTTTCTGTTGGCCTGATACTGAGAGGTGCTGAGCAGGATGTTCTCTCTGGCTGCAGTTCTCACTTTGGGAAGGTGAGCTGTGTTTGCTCAGAGCAGGCTTTTTGCTTTTATGTTTTGTTATTGGCTGCCTCATCTTTTTGCATAATGTTGTTTCTGCTCTTTGAGTTACTTCCAGAGTATCTAGTAAAACACAACAGGTAAGTGCAGCAAATTGTAGGAAGGAAGTTGAATAGTCTAACGTGGGCTACACTCTATTTGGTGAGCTGAGAAACACTTCTGTGATCCTGATCAGCCTTTGCTTTTGATTCCATGTTAAGGTTCAGAGATTTCTGATTCTCCCATGTACCTTCTTTCTGTAGCAGAGAAAGTCACGTGTGAAGACTGGGAGGTATAATATATTTGACCATCTTTTTAGTCTGTGCAAGTAAGCAATAGAGGACTCTAAGATACACTACAATACAGCTCTCCTACTCAGTCTAGCTACCGTTACTTAGGTGGACTGCAACACAAGTAAGGACACTGAATCATTTAAGATTGGCTTTTCACAATAAAGTACATGGAATATAGTTAAGAGACACACTTGTTTGCAGTATTCCAACAAGTTTTGTTGTCTTCAAAGCATTTTTTTTTCAAAATATGTGGTTTTTAGTGTTAAAGGCTTATGATGAGGATTTACAGATCATTTAAGCATACTGAGTGTTTTTCTGAAGTAGCGTACAGGTTTTGCAAGCAAATTTGAGATGGGAAAAACTATTTTGTTTTTCTCCTTTCTAGAGTGATCTTGTCATCTTTTTGCCCCGATAAACTACTGGGTGGTAGCCCAGCTGCTGTAATGGGCTACTTTATTACATTGAACAGATTCTTCAGTTTATTACTAGCTGCATTTGAAGAATTTCTGTTTTGAAACTCCTGATTTCTTGATTTTAAGAATTTAATAACGTGGACTGGTTGACAGCTCTGTCTCTTAAATGTTTTATTTGATGGATCATTTCTCTTAGAGGTTTGATAGAGCATGTTTGATAGTACTGTGAGTAGTGTAACTATAAATATTTTTGAAACTCAGCTATCAACCAGTAGTAACCTGTAAATCCCAGTTTATTGTGAAGACTTAGTTCATGGTTGCTGTTGCAAAAGTTAAGACCTGAGAGGGAGATGAACTGAGTATTTTAAGCAGAATTCAACATGTATGAAATGTAATGTTTTAGCACATCCTGTGTTCTTACCCAGGTGATCCAAACTTAAGAAAACCAAACAACGCCAAACTCAAAATATGAAGTTTAGAGGCGAAACTAGGTATCAGCAGGTTTTGAAAATACCTTAATGTAAGACTATTACATTTTATAGGTGGAGGCATATGTCAGGTATCAAAGCTTTTGATAATATCTCTACCTGTGACACTGAAGCACAGTCTCATACAGATTTTATTCTGGTGTGGGTGGGTGCTGCCATTTATGTGTTTTCTGGGATGCTTCCCTCCCCATTTTGAAAACTGAAAATTGCTCAGGGATTTTTTTTTTTTTTTTTAATTGTTTGTGTTAAGGACAAAAGGCCCAAGAATCTGGTCTGCCAATGGATTTAGTAGTGGTATTCAAAAATATTGTGGTGGAGGGCTGTGTGTTACTATATGTTAGGTACAAAATACTGTACTGAGGGAAAACTAGACTAGTATTAGATGGATGGCAATATATACTTGCAGGTAACTAAATACTGAGTTTATATTGAACTCCATTTGTCTCTAATGGATAAAAGAATAATTGAAGTCAGTACATTATAAAAACTTTACAAAGTAAATATTTTACCCGGTATGCTCTGATGTGATGTATTATGTGTTACATGTGAAGTAGCAAGATGCATTTTCTAAGCAGAAAGGAAAAGCGCTTACAGTTTTCTGTGATCTCTTACAAAGTAAAATCCATTTCACTGTTCTTAGCACTGCAACTCCTTCCAGGACCTTTGTAGTTCATGTGTGTCTCGTAAAAGGTCTGCAGAGCAAAGCAAAGCATTTGTTGAGGCACGCTTCTGCTGGTGCTGATTTAACAAGGGCAAATAGTGGCCACAGCTGTAACCTGGTGCTGTGGGCTTCCCTATGGCCTGGTGACTGGGATACCAGCCCTGGTGTGAACCTCTGTGGCTTCCTCCATGTAGCACATCATCTCCCATCACCTGTGGCATGTCATCTCCTGTCACCTGCGTGTCAGTACAGACAAGCTGTTTGACACATAACTGAAGGAAGACAGACGTTGTACTGAAAAATGTATCAGCTCCACCTAGCCACTATTCCTTTTTTTTTTCTAGACTTTATTAATGCTCTAGAGCTTCTTAGTATACAAGGGGAGTTGTTACGAATGCATGGTGCTTTCTGCCTCAAAGGAGGGGGCTGCTCACTTGTGTGCAGGGTTGCAACGTCAGCCAACGCGTCCCATGTCGGGCTGTCTGCTTCTGGGTGTTGAAATTAAACATGCTCCAGCCAGCACTCAGCAGACCTCGATGCAATTCATCTGAGCAGTCAGACACAGAGAGACACCTTATAGGTTTGCTATGTTCTTCTAATTTCTGTAAGTCCACGTCTGGATTCCATTATCATGTAATCGCAGATGGACATAAGATCCCCCTAGAAAGCAGTTCTGACCAATCCAGTGTATTGGATAAGGTCTGCTGCTACGTACTTGAATGCCTTTCAGTACTGGCAAACCATTTGAGAAAGAGATTTGTCTGCACATACAACTAAAAGCCAAGGACTTTTTGGTCATGAGAGGTAAGATTTTTTGTAGTCTCTCTGTGCCCCAGGTTCACTTTCCTTGGGCAAATTACTAAAGTCAGCAATTTCAAACTTAGGAGACTGGAGTCAGGTGTTGACAGCCATTTTTAAGTACCTAAATAAGTGGTCTCATTTTAAGAGGTCCTGAGCACACAATTCTTTCTGACTTCAAAAGAAGCTGCAAATGCTGTGTCCACTTTGATTAATTGAAAGGCTGACCATCAAAGTGAAATTATGTTGCCAAGCTAAAGGAAAAGAAATAAAGACTTAGCACACTGTATAAATCAATCGCAGATCAGAGTTTACTGGGTATAAAATGTACAGCATCTTATGTGCCCTTTTGTACTTTCTGAATCTCACTGGGCCCAAAACTACAACAGAAAACCCCTCGCAGTTTGTGAAATATGGTAATGCCCAGAAACATTTGCCAGTTTAGCTACTGAAAAATAGATAATGGCTACTCAAAATTTATACTGTTTTCTAGGGCCTTAGGTGAAAGGATAACAAAATTTTAAAATGCTTATTTTTTTCATTTGAAGGTAATGTCTTAAATCCCTGAGAAATGAACAGCCTACTACCTTCCCCTACTTTGATCGATCTCTCTTTGAGGCGTGATTTACACCTTATTATAGTACTTCAGGTTATGGCCTCTGTTCCTGAAAGTTTTGTGGAGATAGGTGTCTGGGGAAGAGAAAAAAAGAAAGACCTGATAAGTGCCCTGATGGAAAGAAAGGCTTCAGTGTGTGTATGTGTGTGTGTGTGTGTTCATCGTGTTTGCCAGTTCTTATGGCAGAGGGAGTGTTCTGTGCAATGGAAACTTCAGTGGGAGATTGAATAACTCACAAGACATAAAATCATGGGAAGACAGAACTTGCTAATGCCACTGGTAGTAGAATTACGGTTTTCTTTTGGGCTCTGTTTGCCAGCTCTTGCATCCTTATCATGTTTTCTGGTTTATCAGCATGTTCAGGCAAACCAGAGTACCGAGTTTAAACATGGCATTTGTGTTACAGCTACATATTTGGCATAGACAGATGAAGGCAGACTGAGGAATCAGCAGTACTGTTACTCAAAATTACGATAAATTTAGCTCAAAACAAATGCTTGGTAATGAGTAGTGGAAGATAGCAGTTTCTGCCACAAGTGTATCGCCTTCCTTATCTCAGTAGCTCCTCATCACCACCACCCAAATACTGATCTGTATAAAATAGTGACCTGTACAGCCCTCTGATGCACCTTCTAGTGGCAGAGGCTGCTGCCATTGGTGTCTCTGGGTGGGGAAACGAGAATCTCTTCAGTCCTTCACTGCCTGGCCTTCAGTATCAGAAAGGTGTGTGTGAATTTGGAAATCTCTCTTATCTTCATTCTCTCCAATACTTTCACATATAGCTGAAGGCTAGGTGATAAATTTTTGTCATGGCTCTTTTATATTGCTGGAGTGCACTATTGTTATCTGATAAGATTAGTAACTCAAGCAGCATGAATGATTATTAAAAATAATTGTTTGTTTATATAAATATGACAGCAAAATAGGTTACTCACACAGGCCAAGTGACCCAATTATTCGGGTTTTGAGTGTGTAGAGAAGATGTGGTGTGTTACTGCACTTTAAGGAGAGAAAACATTTTTTTCTGTGTTGGTTTGCTGAGTAAGTTTTGGTATATTGTTGTTTGTTTTTTTGTTTGTTTTTTTTCAGTGCTAGTACCCTGATGATGGGGAGAGATAGTTGATACAATACTATAATTCATAATTTTGTGTCTAGAAAAGAGAACTGTATTGATGCCCTCAATAAGTGACCATTTGCTGTGGTGAATGCTGGTCTGTCCAGATCTTCCTGTCAGAAAGCTTAATCCGGTATCAGTGAAGTGATTATTAGTAGGTCTCAGCTTGAGTTTTCCACTGCTCCTACTAGATGTTTTCAGCTACTTGCTTTAAAGCTGGTTTTGGGTGTTTCCATGAGGATTGCTGCAGCCTTTATCTTAACTCTGCTGCAAAACCATGTTTTAAAATAATATGGACAGTTCATTAGCCCTTTTGAATTTGTCTGATATGCTTGTTTTAAATAGGCAACTACCCAAACTGAGACAGCTAACATTCTGACAACTCAGTTGAGTTTTTTGGCTGACTGTGGTCTTTATATTTTAGCCATTTGTTTAAAAACAAAAAACCAAACAATAAACAAGCAACAAAAAAAGCACCCCAAACAACAACCACCACCGCCACTCAGAAGAGCAGAATAGCCAGTGTGATTAATCTAAACTTCCATATTCTGGTAGTTTCTTGCTCTGCCATGCATGTTTATCGAACAACAGGCTAATACAACAGTACAGGGGCCTGTGAAACCAGGGCTTCCTCCTGCTGCTCCCTGTTGAACAGGAGCAAACGCAGGCTGTGCTCTGCTGTGGAGCTGTGCATGGCCCATCTTCACATGCATCTCCCCTGACAGAGCCTGACTGTGCACCTTGGGGTCAGCCACCGGCCGGTGCTTTATTTCAGATCGAGGGTCTGATCCCTGTAGTCGGATTTAGAAGAACAGGTTACTGCCCAGTTCACACACAGCAGCTCCAGCCCTGAGGGAGGCCAACGTCTAGACCTAGATCTCCAAGCAAGGTTTCATTACTCATTTCCCCCAGAAATCTAGCAACAAGTAAGCTGTTAAAAAATATTCTATCAACATTTTCCTTAGAGGATATGGATTTAACCGGAATGATACGCTCTAAGGAATTGCAAACTTCTGACTTATTTCTTACCTTCTTACCTGGCAAATTTTCTGGCACTTCACGGCAGCTTTCTCAAGGAAATTTTTCTTCCCCTGGAACAGGAGCCTGACAGCAGTGGGTGCTGCTGGGAGATGTCACCCTCCTGCCGGGAACATCTTCAAAAGTTAACTTCTTTTGGGGAAACTGGAGGAACTGGAGCTTATGTGGTAGATCCTACAAGATATTCTTCTTTTCACAGAATCACAGAATGGTTGGGAATTGGAAGGGACCTCTGGAGATCATCTAGTCCAACCCACCTGCTAAAGCAGATTCACCTAGAGTAGATTGCACAGGAGTGTGTCCAGGAGTGTTTTGAATGTCTCCAGAGAAGAAGACTGCACAGCCTCTCTGGGCAGCCTGTTCCAGTGCTCTGGCGCCCTCAAAGTAATGAAGTTTCTCCTCATATTCATATTTATATTGCTGGAGTGCACTATTGAATATTCAGATGGAACCTCCTGTGCTTCAGTCTGTGTCTGTTGCCCCTCATCCTATCGTTGGGCACCAATGAAAGAGGTCTGGTTGCACCCTCTTGACATCTACCCTTGAGATATTTATAAGCATTGACGAGATCCCTTCTCATCCTTCTCTTCTCCAGGCTGAACAGACCCAGCTCTCTCAGTCTTACTTAATAAGAAAGGTGCTCTAGGCCCCTAATCATCTTTGTAGCCCACCGCTGGACTCCCTCCGGTAATTCATTGTCCTTAAACTGGGCAGAACTGGACTCAGTACTCCAGATGTGGCCTCACCAGGGCAGAGAAGAGGGGCAGGATAACCTCCCTTGACCTGCTGGTCACACTTTTCCTAATGCACTCCAGGATACCAGAACTCCTAAATCCTTCTCAGAAATCCTTTTCTGAGGTTAAACTTCATTGCAGTTCATCCAGCTAGTAAACATAGTTGTAAAATAAGCTCCAAGGTTTAGAGACTTCAAATGAGGTGGTTACTCAACCTTCGCTCAACCATGAGGCCGAAGAATCTCCCAGAACTGGAATAGCCAGCTGCTCCCCTTTCATTTATGTGCATACTTGTATTTTTATGTATCTTGCTCAGTGGAATGGTAATTTTCTGTGTAGGGAGACTTTCTGGACACTACAGAAGTTACTACTTGGAGTTAAATTTAATTTAGATGTGTTAGTGGTAACAGAAGTAATTCTGGTATAAAAACCTGTATGTAAACTAATATTGTTTATTTTTCAGGTCATTGAAGAGCTTTACAAAGAAAACTGTGCTTGGGGTTGCATTGGTATTTATGTATTTATACTTACGTGTGCAAAAAGCATATGCAGTACGTTAGTTTTGGGTTTTGCTATTGGGTGACTCAGATATGTTGATGATGATCTTCCTTTACTTTGAAGGCAGGCTGCTGTGGGCTTGGGAAATTGAGAGCACTCACAATATTCAGCTAAATTGACTGATGTGTTCTTAAAACAAGATTTTTTTTTTCTTACTTGAATAAATATTAAGAAAATCAAACTAACAACAGATAAAAGTTCATGTGCAGGGAGTTTGTAATGTCGTAATTAAGTGAATTTTCCAGAAAGCCAAATGTAGCCTACAAGAAGCAAGGCTTTCTCCTTTTTTTTTAAATACCTGTACATAGGCATTCAAGCTAGTTTCATACATAATTAGAAATTGTACTAAATTTTAATTTGTTGCAATTTTAAATAGTTGTAGTTTTGTTTTTTCTTAAATTTCCTCTCCATGTGCAAAAATAAATGTAACCTTTCTTCAGGACTTAGCCTCAGTCCCCATATGTGGAATTGCATAGAGTTTGTCGTGTTCTGTAGGGAGTTAGCCCTGTAAGATCCAGTGGTTTTGCTTTAGGAAAACTGCAGGACATGTTGGGGGGAGGGATGGGGCACCAAAACTCCAAACCCTAAGAAAAAAAAAATTCCAACCCCCAAACAAAACCAAACAACCAAATGAAAAAAACCCATAGCAAAATCTATAAAAAGTATGACTGTTGTTCTCTGTGTAATTGCACCACTAGTTTTTCAGATATTTTCAGAGGACTTTAATTATTTAAAATTTATATGACATTTTACAATTGCTGTTATTTTATACTCTGAAAAACTGGGTACTTTCATGTCTGAAATCACAGAGAAATCATATGAACTAAATATTACATTCTTGCCATTGCTTTTATGCATAGCATGTTTAGCATCTAACTAAAATCTGAGCAGAAAGCTCATCTTGAAAGAGACTACTTAATTAAAAATTAAACAATGAATTAAAACTTAAATTATGCAAAACTAATAAGCTACATTACCAAAACCAACAATTAATATACTACAATATACGGAAAGAAAATGTTAACGTTTTTTACTTTAGTTTTATATTTGCATTGCAGTCTGTTTAGTCTACTATTTTGAAATTTCTCATCTTGAAGTACTTGGCATATCCAAATTAAGATACAAATCAGTGATTTCTGGGTTTGTGGATTTGCAGACCTCATCAGAGATTAAAACTTTGATAATGTAAAGGGCTCTGTTATGAAGTGTGAGGAATCCAATTATTTTCCAATTAATGCAATATCACTTCTGTATATAAGATTCACATCAGTGCATCGCATCACCTTGTGCAAATCGATAGACTAAAAATGGACTCATTGACAAAAATTACAATTTAACCTATTGCTCTAATTCCATGGTATAAAAGGTTTATTTTTTACTGAAATCACCTTCAACTAATTGCAAGTGCTGAGATTCTGCATACAGTATTTATGTGTGCATACGTTTACAGAGAGCAGACTAAGGACAACTTTAAATTCTGTGTTTAGCTTAGCGGTTTAAAGGAGATACTCGCTAAGCTCCTGTATCAGAGACACACAAAAAATGTTTCCTTAGTAAATGTGGGGATCTGCATCTATACATCTAAAACACTACAATGGCCAAATACTGGACATGCTGTAAAATACTATATACCTTACTGTAACACAAGCATAGGGAGACATTTCCGGTGGTATCTGCTCATGTTTTTCATAATTGTATTGTTCAAGCTGAGTAAAGCTTAGATGGCTGAAGGAAAGGAATTAGGGAATTAAAGAAAACTCCATCTGATTAAGTTAATTATGAAGCTTGAATCTTAATACTTTATTATTGCTGTATACCGGAAGGTGGAACTACTGTTACATTTGCATTTTCTTACATTTTAGTATTACATAAAATAATATTGGCTTTTAATGTTTCATATCAAATATCTTCAGCACCTATCTGTATTTTTCTATCAGGTCTTGCTAATTTAGCCTTTGTAGCTAGATAAGTAGTTGTTTCTCTGGCACTATAATTTAAAAGTTTACATTAAAAACAAAATCAATACTGGGATAAAAGCATGAAGAGTACAGCTAAAATAATTTATAATAGCTCTGTTGGTGATGGAAATCTAAGGAATGAATATTGTGTATAATAAAGGCAATTAACTGAGCTTCTTATAAGGAAAAATATTGCTCGTGGTGTGGGGGATGGAAGGAGGAGATCATGGAAGCAGTTACAACTCTCTAATTTTCTGGGTTGAGCTATGTTAGCCCTGGCATAAATTGCATCAGCCTAGAGGTACATGTGCCATCTGAGGATTGCGTTCTGCCCTGACATCCTCCTGAACGTGTCGGGGAGGTGTGGGAGGGAGAGAGAGAGCAAAGGCACTGCTGTCTGCTGGGGGTTTGTGTTCGCTGGGAGGCCTCAGGTGTCCTCAATCATCCTCTCGCATGTCAAATACAGGCTTTGGTTGATTTGCACAAGTAAAAGTCCAGTGGAGCCAGTTGTGGTAAGAAAACTGGCTTGGTATTTAACCTAAGTGATTTTTCTCGCTGCGGCATTTATCAGGTAAAGTTCTCTCTTCAACAAAATGAAGTGTTTAATCTACTATCACAAAGAATGAAACGTGAATAAAGATTGACTTGGATATAATCTTTCTAACTACTCTTGATGGACAACTTAAGATTCAGCTTAATTTAATTGAAATCTTAAACTCTGTCTTTTTGGGAAGCTCTTTTATGTCCATGGTTAAGTGAGCAAGGCAATGACATGCTCCCTTAGCAACTGTTCGGGAATCATCGGGCTGATTGACTAATGTTTCTGCCCTTTTTATGCACTTCTGATGTTCCATCACGGCTTTCTCCATTCTGTGCATATAAGTGGATTTATCTGAATGGTAATAAGCCAGATGGTTAGGTGGTAGGCCAGGTATTTTGAAGGTAAGCATATTCTTTGTCATAGAGCCATGTTAGCCAGGAGCTCTGCACCACATTTCAAATCCTTCAGCAGTCTCCCCAGGAGGTGGCAGCTGGAGAAGCCTAATGGATATCATCACCTTCAACTGTCAGCTCCTTTTTTCCTGTCTGTCATGACTGTTTACTTCTGATCATGCCCGTTGACATTTATGTGTCACAATAGAAAACCAAACCAGTGTGGGAGTAAAGGCGACACTGGGTTTGCAGTTACTTCTTGTATCACAACAGGCAGCTGGCAACTCATTAACACCATGTGGAGTGTCAAGCATATAGTACATTAAATAAAATTAATGCCCACAGGCGCTGTATATAAGGAGATGGCCATAACAGACAATAAAATCACGTGAATGGTTGAAACAGGAATAGTAGAGGCGACAGACTAAAAAAAAAAACAACAAACAAACAAAAAAACCCCCCAAAACCAACCAAACAAAAAAAACCCAAACAAAACCAAAACTGGGGAAGGGATGAGTCTGTAGGCCAAGGTGCATGAGCATGTTGAGCCTTTGACTGTCATTCCTTGTCATTTTCATATTTAGCTGCTGAAGAAAGACACGTTGCACAGGAGGGTTCTGCCTGGCATTTGGTGACTTACTGCAGTCTGTGTACTCGGTAGCAAAGGGACTGTTAAGATTGTAGAAGAAAACCACCCACCTCCTCTGTAGCCCTTCTCCAACAGTGAGCGCAAATGTGGAAGAATTAGGCCCAGCCTTGGTGACCCTGGGAGGGGTGCTGGCTTGTGTACAGTCCTGAGAGTGATGAACAAAAAAGAGCTTTTCTTCATAAACAGCTCATGCGGCTTTACCTGTAGAGCAATCTGAGGCCTCATGCTTCAGAATGATCAGTCGCCTTTGTACTAGGTGGCCTGCATGAGCCATTTGCCATATACTTTGCTCTATTTGCAAATGCTTTTTTTCTGTCTCCTTTCAGGGAATGGTTTGGCTAAGCCACCATCCTCATTTTGCCAGGTAAAACAACCTGGAGTGTGTATATGCTGAAACAATTTGTTGTAATATGAGACATTTCATCTCAGTCTCAAGTTTCCAGAAAGTATTATACACAGATAAAGCATTTTTTTAGGAAAATTGTACTAAATAATTTCAAATAAATTAGTTTTCTATTGCAGAATTTTAAGACATAAGTTAAAATTAGGATCTTTTTATATAATAGGAATGTTAGATAATATTTGGATTTATCTACAAAAGTATTTTGGATAGATGAGCTCCAGTTGTTCTGTGGAATACTAAAATACTAGCGTGCATCCCAAGAAGCATACCAAATGCTGTCTAGTGGAAATGACAGGTAGAGTTTAGTACACAAAATGTCATTACCATCACAAAATTTTATTATTCACTGGACATCATTAAACATTAAATTCTCCTCTAATTTAAACAGGCAGACCCAGTAGACTGCAGATAAGATCTCTTCTCTGGGCACTGTGGTTGCAGTACTGTGACTGCTAGTACCACATGGTAGTTCATGTAAGTTTGCCAGGGAAGAATTTACGCAGCACATTGGTCTCCTATGCCATTAAACTGATGAAAGCATATTTAAAGAGAAAAAGAACAAAAATATGTTTTGTTAGTTTAATAATCTGCTAACAATTTCCCATAGGAAACAGGGAGAAAATATGAAAATATGTTCATTGTCATAAATAAATTGTTACAAAAAATTAGTTGTGGACTAATGTATTGTCTCATTTAAAAAAAAAAAAAAGTACCTGCTTTGATTTCCTCTTTCGGCAGTTTATTTTATGCATTTATTGTTCGTTAATTAGAGTTCCTACATATTTGCCCTTCTTGCCTGATTGCCTTTGCCTTTTATAGCTTATGGTGAGCTTTCCCTGCCTTTGCATTTGAGATGAGCTGAGATAGCCACCTACAGTGATTGCGTCAGTTCCCTTCATAATTTCTATTAATCCTCACTGAGGATTTCACCCCCACCACCTAGAAAAACTGGAGGTCTACTGTATTTCATTTAGGTTTTTTTTATGTTCTCAGGATTGTCTGCCATACCGTATGATTTCTTATATCTGTTCTTTACTTAAGGTGACTGGGACAATGTCTCGAATGTGTGGCCCTGCTAGAGCCATGCATACTGCCAGAATAATGTTCTCTGACTTATATGTGACAAAAAGGTCAGGTTTTCAAAGGCTGCAGGGCGATCGCATTGACTCAACTGTTGTTGTGGGCTGGCGGGCTCGCTGACAGCGGAGCGGTGAAGTGACGTGCAGGTGGCACAGGGGCACTGCTGCCTTCCTTGGTGTGGCTGATGAATTTGGGGGATCTGAGGACGATGATGATGATGTAACTACTGTTTTGTTTTCCTAATTATGCTGGCAGAGAACTGAAGACTGTCCACCAGTATGTAATGAAGTGAAACAAGTGGATCTTGTGGTTAAGACTTATTAAAAACTCCTGATGTATAGCTTTTAAACACTTTCTGTATAGGTGGAAGAGGTAAAGCAGCTGAGACATTTTAGTTTTCTGATTAAATTACATCTCAAATGTTGATACAGAATGAGAGAAAAGTGCGACTGCACATAAATGTTTGTTTATCTAGAAGGAGAACCGTATCGGAATTCAAAGGCACAACAAAAATGTTTAATATTAGATCAGATTACTTAATGTGTTGCTCTATTTACTTTATTAACAGATTAAATGAGATACTGAGTTTTGAGGAGTTTGTAAGCATTTACATTCTAAATTCTGTTGCCTTGTACGTGGACAATATTCTTTCATTCTGTGATAACAAAGAAAGGCAAAAAACTCTCTTCTGTCAAATATAAATAAAATTCTGTAGACACATCTGAAAAGGAGAACATAAGATTGTTATGTATATTTAAATTTTTCTGTAAAGAATTGCCAAGGAGCTGGTAGAGGTGGTCTGTGGCCTCTCTCTTTGCTCTTTAATAGGAGGAATGTGCTGTAGTTACCACCTTCCCCTTGGGCACGCTGGGTGGATCAGACTCCACTCTGTGGTGACTTTGTCCAGTACCTGGCACAGGAGATGGCAGCTGATGGTTCTTGCTGTAGGGAGCCATGTAGGACTTTATTTCACTCTGCCTTACTCCATTCCTGGAGGCTGGTGTTATGGGCAGTTTAGGTGAGAGGTGGTGGGCCTCTATCTGAATGATGTCCATGGGGTTGCTGCCTCGGCTGTGTCCCCAGCCCTGGGAGCTCCCCTGCCCGATGGGGCTCAACTGCGGCTGTTGCTCCCCCTGACATCCCCAGCCCTCCACTGAGACGAGGGGGGTGGGCTGGCAGAAGCCCAAGTGCTATCTGCTATCATTGCCTTCTGCCTTTGGGTTTGTGCTACCAACATTTGCAACTTTTTGCTGGAAGTCTTCTAGTAGTGGTGTATATTTAGGTAAGAATCCTGAAAAGGTCACTTATGGGGATGGGGTTTTCAAAGTCATCTTCTGCCCTCCATGTGCTAAAAGCCTTTCAGGAATGGCATAAAGGGACACAGGAGGCATGGCCAGGGGCTCAGCAGCTGCTGGCACGGCCATGCTTTGTGTGAGGGCTGACCACCCCCAGCATCTCTGCAGCCTTCCTGGGCCGTGATGTGAGGATGTTATCTCTGCAGGAGCAGCGCTTGGTCAATATTTGGTATTTTTGGGCACTAGAGCATGACATCACCTAAGGGGCTGGAAAGAAGGGGTGTGTTTTGTGCATCCCTGGTTCCCTTCCTGTCGCTTGTGGGTCTGGGATCCCCCAAGACATCACTTAATGGGCGGGAGAAGGTGTGGGGAGGTACCAGGGCTGTGGCTGTTCCCCAGCCATGGCTGCCTCACATGGGCCACCCTTCCTGACTTCAGGCTTGGCAAAGCTCTGGGCATCCAGCAGTCACGCAAACAAAAACATTCTGATGGGTTTGGAAGTAAATTTAGAATAGGAGTGTCTAATTTCAGTAGCAAGTTCCACATACCCCAGGAGTGGATTCATAAGCTGATTTCCCTCTCCTCCCCTCAAAAGGGCTCTCCTTGTGCTCAAATAGACAGCGATTTCTTGCTAACCTGGGAGGGACCGTCCTACCTGACTGCCCGTGTCCAGGCTGAGAGGTGCAACCTGTGTCCTTGCTTTGGTGGTACTTCAGTAGCAAGGAGAGAATAACTGGAGAGGCAGCATCGACAGTGAAAGCATCTGTAATGTGAGGAGGACATTTCTCTCTCCTTCCTGCCCCAATATTTTTTTGTTCATGAAAGCTGAGTGTTTTACAAGATAAATATGCTTGCTTATTTGTGTGTTTTTTGTTTTTTTTGGTAGGCATAGAGTATTTACTGCATTATTGTCCTGTATTTTTGTTACTGTAGTGAGACAGTCTCCTTGTAAATTTTCTTTTGCTTATAAAACTTCATTAAAAAGATGACTCTGAATTCCTGAGCAGATTTTTCTCATGTGATGTCTTCACTCCAGTTTATCTGGAGGACCACCACGGCTTAGTTTCTCTTTCTGTCCCTGTGCTCTGGTTGTCCATATAATCTTACAAGAATAATTATTTCTAGCGATATTTTATTGAAAAGTTGCTTGAAAAATCCACCGATGCCCAACTTCTCATAGCTAGTTGCTTCATTAATTTGTTTAATATAACAAATCAATTTATAAATGTGTTTACTTAAATGCAGATGAAGATAAATGGTGAGTGCAAATACACAAAAGTATGAAAAGTTTGAAGATTCATTTAGTGAATGTGTCTCTCTTTCCAGTCCACTGGATAAAAATGTAAATCAGTGTAACTAAATCCTACTGCTAAATGCAGTTTTACTTCTTTTTTTCTTGCAGTAAGCACTAAAAGCATGAAGGTACAAGATTTAAGGGGAATTTTCTTTTAAATAGAACTACTCTCTGTTTTGAGGAATACCTTTATTAAGCTAGCTGGCATATCCTTGACAACAAGTGTGCACATTTTAAAACCATTTTGAAATAGAGCATTTTGTAATTTAGTAATGAATAGCACTGTGTGTTGTTACATACTGACGTGATTCAATTTTAGGACATGGGAGCTAGCCACGTTAGTTGTTTCAAAGCACACAGTATTCTTTGGACTTGCATAATATAAACCAGTGTCAGTAGTTTTTCTGAATGCCTGAATCTGTCCTTTTGAAAGCGTTTGCTATTTATTTCCAAATAAAAGAGTTACCGCAGAGGCACCTGGGCTTGCGAGGAAGAAAAGGGATGCTGACACCTGGCAGATAGTTTCCTGGCGACATCACAGGGTCTAAAATATCGAGGTGGACAGTGCTTCTTGAAGGTACCGAGCGCTCCATGCTGCGCCGCGTGCTCTGAAGCTACGCCTGACTTTTGCCCGCGACAGCTATTGCGCTGTAAGCTATCGGAGACGCGTGTCGCTTCAGGTGTGCTCCCAAAGCCTGTGAAGAATCAAAGCATCTTGGCCGGTCGGCAAGTCTGCCCGATGACCTTTTTCTCCTGTAACTCGATGATGGGTTGTGAAGGGGAGAGCTGGTTACAGTCAGGACTGGGGGGACCTGCCGTGGCGTGACGGCAGGTTCAAATCAAACCCAATAGTTGCTTCTTGTACTTTCTTCCCGTGTCCTGCCAGCTTGCTGTATGGCTGCCACAACGGTAACCCTGTGAGTGGCTTGATTGGTGAGGATTTACATGTGTGCTAATTAGAGTGGAATAAATGATTGGCTGTTTGCTGCATCGCCATAAAGGGTGCCCAGATGTACACACTACGTGAACATAATGTGCACGGGCATGGCGCATCAAAGTTTGTCAGCTGCATTACCTCAGCAGGCTTAGGGCCTGTCGGAGAGCATTTGCTGATAATCGTCCCCTATGATTTAGTGTCTGACTTGGTGAAAGTGAAGGACCTCAAAGTACCGCCTTGGCAGGGGAATTTCTGATCGTTTAACGGAAGTAATAAATGAGATAAAAGCCGTCAAAGGAGAACGAAAAAAATAAGTATAGGTCTATAAGCAAGCAGTCTTAGCTGAAGAATACTTTGTGCTTGGAAATAGTTCGGAATATAGCAGTAACTAAGCCTCAAATTAGCTGCTGCAATTAACAATAGGCACTGAACAGAGTGTTTAATTATGCTTAATTTGTTGTGATACAGCACAAGTCTTCAGTTATGAAAATCCCCCAGGTGCCCAAGTATCCCCTGTATAGCTAAAATGCACTAAACTTTGCACACTTGGTTAATTTAACAAAGCAAACACAGAACATTGCTTTTAATTTTAAAAATCTGATTTAGATGAAGGGAAAATAAATTCACATTTAGAAATGACCATTCTCTTCAATCTCTTTTAAAAAAATATCCGGGCTATATCTTCTGTCGTGAAAATATATAATTAAGACAAAATCCCATGCGTATCGTATTTATGCAAAAAATCGGTAATATCTGATTACTTTGACAAGTAATTTTGTACTTACATGTTCACAATATTGATAATGTATTAATGTACAATGATTAAATGGTTAAGCTGCCATATTAAAGTTATGAGCGAGAACATTTATCCAGCATAGTGAAGCAGGAACAAAGACTGTCCATTTACAGATGGCATTATTCAGTCTCCAAACTGCTCAAAGATGTTGGTGTTACAGCATTGATTCTGAGCTCTGATACTGTGCCTCACTTGAATGACCCAATAGAGTTAAGTGATAAGGTTAAGTTAATTACTGTATCTGTGCTATACAGCTTCCACATGATTACTGCCGAGAAAGATAGTGATTCTTCTTGCTTTAATTAAGCAAAAGAGAATGAAAAGATATAATTGGTTTTTATAATAATCCTGTCTTATATCACTATCAACAAGCGTCATGTGTTTTTTTTTCTACAACTTTGTTGCACGAATTCCTAGCAGCGAAATTTAAATGGTAGGATGTAGAAGTAAATAATTTAAATCCCTTTCTTAAAACACAGTGTCAGCTAAAGAATTAAATAGTTAATAGCTGTGCTAATACTTTTGTAGCACCACAGGGCCTGTGACAGTAAATTGTGTACCAGATATGAAGAATCCATATTTGACAGTTAAAGAGCATCTGCTGTTTTTTTTGTGTTTATATTACATGATAAAAACCCATATATTTTAACAAATGCTTTAATTTTGCTTCTAATCATATATTGCATGGCAGTGTGGTGGCTTTAATATTGTTTTGTTAATAAGAGCTTTAACAGTGTTTTATTTTAAATTCACTCAGTTGTTAGAAACTGTTGCCTTTGGTTTGAAGGTGAAAGGGAGTTGGAAAAGGTTTGGAAAAAAAACCCAAGCAATCTCTCTTAGGATAATATTATTTATTTCCTTTAATCACGTATGTAATTAAACATATGCATATTCTGAGGTATGCAAAAGCAGTTTTACGTTGAAAATAAAGAATACAGATGAAAGCTGACAGTGAAAGAAGGGGAGAGATAGTAAGTAGGTTTTGGTCCTTCACGTGTTAACCCCTGACTCTGAACCATTCTGCACAGTTAATCCCACATATCTGTATTGAGCTCTGCTAACTCGCAAGTTTACAAAGGTCTGCCCACAGAGATGAGATTATTTTACCATGTCTTTGCCTAAGTAAGTAACCTCACAACAACCACTTCAGATTCTTGCCTTTTTCCTAAATTCTGCCTTCCGAGCAGAAAGGATCACGTGTTGCCGTTCGTTGTTGTGTGGTTGTACAGGTGCTAAGCTGTTGGTGGTTACTGTGCAAATGCATTTGATGCAGACTTGTTTTGTTGTTGTGTTTCGTTTTTTAAATACAATTGCAGTGTTTCAAGTTGATTGCAACAGGAATTCTGATAAAGATTGTTAGATTAAAAATAGCCGAGTGCCTGTTCTATAATTTTTTTTTCTACCTGTAGGAAAGGAGAGCTTATTATTCCTTGTCCTGTAAGTAGACATGACTTTAAAACACTCTTGAACACACACACACACACACACACACACACAAAAGGAAAAAAAGAAGAAGGAAAAAGAGGTTCCATGCTGCATATATAAATTTTTAGCAAAGTAATTGGTAGTCCAGGGCAAGACATATATTCTTTACTAAGCACTTTTATTCTATTTTAATATTATTCTTTTATTCACAATAGTAAAGTTTTATCTCCTTAGCAATGATTTGTTTGCGATTAGGATACATTGAGGTTTAAATTCTGATGCTGGAGATTTTAAAAGCTGTTTGGTTCCCTGTCTGCCTATGAACAACCCCCTCCTATTTTGTATCTGCACAGAATTAATTGAATGAGGTTTCATTTCTATAGAAGACTTGTATGCAATGGTTTGCTGTTCAAACCATACTTTTGTTTTTTTCTTTGTAATTCTAATTTCTTCTTCCTGACAAAAACACCTCCTTGAAGTAATAAAGTCTTAGTATCCTAACTAAAGAAAAAAACAACTATGTCTAATGCTTGTGGTATTCTTTTTTGATAGCAAGTGTGTTTAGAGGCTTATTGTGTATTTCTGAAAACACTGAGAAATTGCTGTTGCAGAACCTATATATGAGAGAATCTCATGCATAGGGATCCATGGCTGCAACACAAGGAGATCAAATAGAGAATGAGGGAGCGGTGTTCCTAGTTATCATACTCTAACATTTATAAATAATTTCACAATAGTTAAAGTTCTTGTTTGCAAGGAAAGCACTAGGACTTGGATAAGAGTAGAGTATGGAGTTACATGTAGCCTGTTTTAAGAAATCAGCTTGGTTTTTGTCTCTGGTTCCATGAATTTGAAAATCTCAGTCAAAGTATTTATTTGGCACTGACTTCCTTTACGTGTCTACTGGTCACTGCTCTCTCATTCTCGGAAGAGAAAACTGAAGTAACTAATCACCCTTAATTGAGGGATGGGTTGGCAGAGAAGGTTCTGAAAATCTGGGTTTTCTTTTGTCGTGGGAGGTCACTGTATTCTCTTGTTCAGTGGGTGAACTGGGGATTTCCAGCTCTTTGGCTGTCACCCTGATGTCTTTTGTCAGCTCTGTAGTCAGTTTTGAAAAGGTTCTTGACGTTTATTGCAAACAGATGCAATGACACTTGGAACATTTTCCTCTCATTCTTTTGTCTTAATAAATATATTCTTCATCTGGAAAGCAGAATCTCTTCTCACTCGAGTGTTATACTTTGAATTGGTGATGGGAAAGTAAAGCAATTGTGCAGAAAATGAAAAGGAATTTTATGAGAAAGAGAGCTTTGGAAAGTTCTAAGTTTTCCATGTGCATTAAGTATTTTGAAATTCAAAGAACCACCTAACTTTTGAGTTCTTAATAAGTCTTTCTTCAGGTGGCATAAACACAGATACAGAAAAGAGACATTACGTGTTTCATAATGATATCTGCTCTCATGCTGTTTGATTGCACAGACAATTTGACAGTGATGGACATTGCTCGTGCTTAATTCTTTCTGGAAACGTTTCTAAGGTTTAACATCTCATAGGAAGAGAAAGGAAGAGGGGGTGGTCTTGGTCTGCATGGCAACTGAGCAACCACATCTCTTTGGGACTTTTCCATGTAGGATAATACAGCACAGCCAACAGCTGTAAGCGTAGCCCATATAACATTTCTTTCCTGCTAGACGTATGATGGGTTAGTGTTGTGTAATAATAACAATATTCTCTAGTTATGTGCTTCTTAATGTATCAGGATGTTTACGTATTTCAGCTGAGGTGGTGCTTATTTCATTAAGTCACATTGAAGAAAAGCAGCTTGAGAAGTTGCTTTCATATGTCAAAGTAATGATAAAATGAGTTTGAGGCCTTTATGATCAAGAACATTTTCTGCCTCTTTTTAATGATATAGAATAGTAATGACCTGCAGTTTCATTTATTCTTGGAAAAAGTATAATTGCAAAAATTAACTTGTCATACACCACAGCTCAGCAAAGTTACTTTCCTATAAGTCTGTGGTCACAGTATGTTTTTTTGCAATTCAGCATCTGGCTCTGTGGGGTACTGATGGCTTCTATGAAGAAAAGTACCAGGGTGAGCAATTAAATGTAAAATGACAGCATAAAATATGATCATTACGGTTATACAAAAGACACATTTATGAATTTTGCAGATAACTGTCATTTTTTTTACTCATATTTGCTCTTTCTTTGTTAGCTTAATATTTCTTGCGCAATTCATTTTTTTCTTCTAAAAAGTGAACAATGCCTTTTTAATTATCCTGACACTTGTTTGTGTCTTTCTTGTTTGTCACGTTTGAAGGCTAATGATACCTCTTTCACTTTGTTCTGACACTATACTTTCAACTTGATTTCAAAATCAAGGACTATTTTTTAAATTAACACAAAGGTTGCATGATGAGGCTAGAATTTCTTATGGAAATCAGTTAGTGTTGTGTTGATCGGATAATGTGCTGCACCTGAAAGAAAGATTATCTGTGTTCAATTCTCAGGGGCTACCAGGCAATGTTTTGAAGTGTGCTTTTTGAATTTAGCTCGTGTCTTGTCATTGACGAGAGAAGATTGGTCTTGATAGAAGTGATTTTAGCCATATTAGGTATCAAAAATACTGTATAGACCTTTCTGCGTGTGTTTTCTTTGCAAATGTCTGTTTCTGTACTAGAATATTAATCCTGTTCTTTCTGTAGCTGTTTCTGGTTTTGCTGTCTTGGGTGGGAGGGTGTGTCTACTTCATGCAATATGTAGCTATGATGCATATATGTCATTGCATAAGATGCTGGAAACAATTGTACTTCCTACCAATATCAGTTGGATATATTGAAGGAAAGAAAAAAAAAATAAAGGAGGTGGGGGATGGAGGAAGAAGGACCACAAAACCCCGACATTCCAGAGAATTCTAGTAATGTGGATAAACCCATGATGTTCTTTTCCTGATGCTCTCTCTTTTTCTTCAAAACCGCTTATTGGTTTCTCCCGCTGCCACAAAGGAGCAAAGGCTGCAGCAACACTCAGCTTTAGCTGCAATTTCCAAACCCTTGGTACTCAGTGAGGGACAGTGGTAGGAAAGCTTTGCCCTTCTCTCTCCTGGAGAAGTCCTGACTGGATTCCAAAACTACACTGGGGACAGCAGGCGTTGGGAATGCTGATCCACACCTTCGGAAAGAAGGCTGTTTGCCATGTAGTTAAAAACAGACCAAGCCCACTGCTAATGACTAATTATTCACATTTTTTGTCCCTAGAAAGCTAAGCGCTATTTTCCTTTTCCCACATATTATCTGTTCTTAAATGCATGTAATGCCCTGGAGAGCGTGTGCCTGGTAAAATTACCAAATGCTGTTTAAAGGTCTGAATAGGGGATGCAACATTGATCTTGGAAGCCCCTCTGCCTCCCCAGCTGCTTTGACAGGGAGGATTAACAGGGAGCCCCGGTGTTTGGGAGCGGGGGGTGGTGGGGTTTGGGGTGGGGGCAGCTGGGCTGCAGGTCAGGTCTTCACCTGGGGAAGGTCCCTCCAGCACCACAGGTCAGGAGGAGGCAGAATCCCATGCTGTTCGATGGGAAATGAGAGGTGCTTTAAGCAGCCCTCCCCTCAATTAAATTGATGGCACAGTAACCTGGCATTGATTCCCTTGTGATAAGGGAGATGACCCCACTTAAGACGGCTGAGAAAAAAATGATAGGGGCAGAGAGTATAGTTCTCAGTCAGCGTTATGCGTGTAAATGGATGGTACACAGAATTTAAAGGGCTAGGTAACTCAAACTGGAAATACTTGCTTCACCGAGACCTTTCCTTTTAGAAAAACTCTTCAGAGTTGACTGGCTTTTAAGTAGCAATTTGAGGTGGAGATTTAAGAATCTCGGAGCATTTCTGTTTAGAGCACAGTCCCGTAGCGCAGAGAAAGGTTTGTGATAAAAAGAATTGGAAATTAAAAGGGATAATATCTGTGGCAGACAGTCTCAAGGGGATTCAATATCTCTCAAGCAAATATGACTCCAATATAAGCTCCTCAACAGAGAATGTTATTAGGTACAAATAAGAGCTAATTTTTTTACAGTTTATGTCTCTGGGAATATGAGATGGAAAACAGGTGAAGAGTCAGAATTAATTAAGCAAGAGAGAGGAAGAAGAGCTAGCTATCCTAGCATAGTTTGTAATATAAAATGCCCCAAAAAGCCAGGAGAGTTGTGGTATGGACAGTGCCCTCGGGAGGGGGAGATGGGATTGCTATACCCTCATTTGTTTGAAAAACTTGACTGTAATGTGCAAACCTGTTTTCTTTACAGGGTGAGTTTAGGTGCTCAGTTTGAGGTAGATTAAAAGTCCTTGGGAAAGCATATTGCCCCCCAAAGGGACAAAAAAGGTGCCAGAAAAACTTCTTGATTTAAATTGCACGAGTTCAGCACTAGATGTCTTGTTCATTCCTGTCTTTTAGGTTGTGTTCACACCATGCAATACAGCGCTGCATGGAGAAATGTCAGCTATCTCTATTCCTTCATGCTCCACCATGCCTAATATGCCTTGCTTCTCCATACAGCTGATTTCCATAGTGGAATACCTTTATAATGTACTTGCACTTCTTCCAGCAGCAAAACTTGCTCTGGATTTGTAAACTGACTGAATGCAAAACATTGCATTATGCCATACAGACCTACTCAAAAGTGCTTGTGTTTGTGTTCCGATGACTAGAACAGCTACTGCCGTTAAATATACAGACTGTTTGTAATTATTAATATGAGGATGTATTTGAAAGGTGGGATTGTTAGCTAAGCACCATACAACCATATGGCTTGAATATGTTTGGGTCAGGTCTGATAAGCCCATGGAGCAAGCAGCTGCAGGAAGAAAATTGTTTCCCAGGTTCCAAATTACTGGTTAGCTGTTGTATAAAGTGCTACTTAGAGTGGTTGCTATTTAAAAAGTTACTGTTTGTCCATAGCCATATACCACAACAATTGAGAGAAACCTCATAGAAGAACTCATAAAAAGGGGCAAACAAGTTTTCCTGCGGTAGAGGACCAGATTTTGTGCTAATCTGAATTTGAACAATATCGGTGCGTAATACTACAGTATACTTTCTCAACTGCCTTCTTGTTCTTTACTTAGATTTTATTAAGACAAAATAAATTGTTAGCTTTTTGGTGCCTCAGAGATATTAACCAAGTGTAACTGATACAAGGATGTCTACAGAAATGCCTTTAGCACAGTAGATTTGAAAGGTGTGAACTCGTCTGTTCGTCTCTCTGAGGTGTTAATTCAGATGCCCAATGATGATGATTTAAATGTCAATATTGTTAACTACTGTGTTATTCATGGGCAGAAAGGAGAGGGAAGAAAGAGTCTCGTGCACAATTAACTGAACTGACATCTCTTTTTGGTTCCTCAAAAATTAGCCGTTGGGGGGTAATGCTGTTTCCTGTATTTTCTTTCCACATTCCAGGAAGAGTGAAGCATAAGCAGCCTTGCAGGGTCCATCAGTGTCTGTGATTTTCTAACAGGCATCATCTGGTAACAGCAACATCATGGGCTCAGAGCAATGCTTTGCTTAGGTGGCAGGCAGATCTTATTTTGCAAATCTAGTGGGCTTGCAAAGAGGCTTTTGAGAAATGACTTTCTCTGTCCTCCCTTTTCAACATGGGTGCCAATTCCTAAAAAAGATGAAACCACAAAAAATACATTTAGAGTAGACATTTTATTTCATTCTGCATTTATTCTATTCATGTCTGTTGAATCCAACATGATTCTGGCTAAACACATAGAGGCTGGCTTCATTCTCTTGCCGAATAACTTACCTCCTTGAGAGTGCACATTGTTGCGTGGTGGTAATGGGCCTCATCACCTAACCTTCAAAAGATAAGTATATTGCAAGTATTTCCATTTTATATCATTATAGAGAAATTCATTCTCTGTTTTCAAAAACTTCCAGTGTCCAAAAAAAATCCCAAACATTAAAGACAGTGGCTGCCTCTGCATCTCTTGCACCAGTGAAAATGGCATAATTCCAAGGTTTTCAGTGTTGTGTATCAAAGGAGAATTACTGTGCTACCTACAGAATATATCAGCTTAGGAGAGTGTGACTGTAATGACGAAACAAAATCAAAGAAGTCATGAAGTTCAAAGAGTGAAAACCATGTGCTAAATAGTGCTGCATTTTTTCATCTGCCGTGTCACCTACCAGCTACCTGAAATGTGAGGCTCAGAAAGATTGTTAGTATTTGGAATGTTTTGTTAGTATTAATGTAATTAAATAGGGGAAAGGAAGAGACGTTGTTTCTGAAGGTTTTGATGAAGTTAACAAACGTGTCGTGAAATTTAATACTCTAGTATAGAGTCCTACCTTTGGACAAAGATGTCCCAGTCTTGAATTATTTAATTGCGAGCGTGGCAATGGCCCGTTCACTTTGGTCGTTTGAGGTTTTCCTCTTTTTTAGAATATTCACTTTGGGTGAAAAGGGGTGAAAGACTAGAAAGACTACCTTGTCTTTAAGTTCTCTGTTTAGCACTTTTCGGCTTTTTAAAGGAATTTTCAGCTTTCGGGATTACCTGTGTGGGTTAAAAATTGTTGGTAACACGCTGCCTTCTGGCCTCAGTAATCAAATGTACTTCAATCTCAAATATGTCCGCATTTGTGCTTATTGCGAACACTTCTCTGTCACTGACTACAGCTGTCTAAGTGAGTGGATCAATAATGGCAGATGTCGTTGTCGTGTAGAATGTACATATGAATAAGGGAAGACTTTATATAAAGTTTATTAAATTGGTTTGGCTTTACCAAAGGTGACTTGGAAGGTGTAAGCTCCTACTAGTTGTATTGGCTCAACTGATGATCTGTTTGTATTCAAGATTATCAGTTTTATTTGCTGTGGTTGCACCTGTGACACAGAAGCTGTTCTCCAAGGCAGAAGGCACAGCCTCTGCCACAAGGAGTTTGCATTTAACAGACACACAAATTAGGTTCCAGGAGTAACCTATGGCACTGTAACAGGTTAAAACCCTTTACAAATTAGTGTCCTGGACTGCTGCCAAAGCACACTAGTTATTGGCTCTTGTGTACCTTAGCTCCAATAGTTAAGAATGGTGGTTAACCCCTATTTTCTTTGAGATATTAATTTAATGTACTGGTCACAGATAGCTAATTCCAGTTGTTGCCAAAGAAGAAGACGACATTGCGAACGTAGCCTAACTGTTTAACCGTACCACTTTTTAATCCAGAAATTCTGTAGGTGAATGATGATAACAGAGTCTAGTGCAAAATGCTAACTTGTCCATTTTGCAGATGATGATGGTGTCTGGTGCAGTGCTGTTTCATTAATGAAGATGGTCTCATGGTCTGATACTACTTTTAGCGCACAGGCTTAGGGTGTCCACTCATTAATGAAGCACTAAGAGCAACTCCATCTTTTTATCATTCAGTGGAGCTGGGATGTGAGGCTTTACAGTGCTGCATGTGAAATCGAGAATTAATTCTTGGTAAATCCACTACGTGATTGGATATTTTCATTCCTTTGCCTCACAAATGAAAGAAATTAAAATATTAAACCAGAATGACATAGTATTTTAATGCTATGGAAGGTATATATGAGAAAAGTGTTTGAAGGCCGCAAAATCAAAGATTATAGTTCTGGTTGTTTTTGCAAACACATGACTAGGCAAGTTCCTACCTCACAGAATTTATGTTCTGAGGAAGACTGGGATATAGTAGACTCTGAATTTTTAAATTGCAACCCTGTAGCTGTAGAATTTGCTCCTTTATTTTTGATAGATGTTGCCACTATTTTTGTCGTCTAGTATGTATAATGTGTAGGTATAGTGTGGTATAGTTAAACATACCTGGATGACCTGTTTTTAAGTGCTTTGACACTTCCTATTATTAGGTAAAAGATTCTTCTTTCATTTTATTAAATTTGGAATTTAATTTGCTGGGGTTTTTTTGATACCTGTCTTAAGTTGAAATGTGGCTATCTGTTTTACACAGGCTTACTTTTGAATATTTTTAAGCTGAAATAATTGGATTCCTCATTAAAACTTGAGTCTGAAACTTACTGGAAGTTTTGTAGCTACAGAGCAAGATACATATGGGTAGTGCAATGGGTTGTGATTTCAAAGGTAATCTTACTTTTGGAGTTTCCCGAGCACTAGGTCCTTGACTTTACAACTTTAATAATGTCATTTAATTCCCTTTTTAGTTTATAATTGTACAGCATGTATGTAACATGTCCTTACACAGTAATAGGTTATAATGGCAAATGGTAATTTTTCTGAGTATTCTCCATAGCCATTTGTGTTGGCACAGAAAATATTTCTGTTGTCATAACGTTGGATGTGTAAGGAATCATATCTAACAGAAGTTCAGCTGAAGGCCTTGCCGAGGCCATGTGTTCCTGCAGGCTTGGTAAGAGTCCACTTGGAGTTGTGGGGTTGCAGCACCACAGTGCTGCTGCATTTTGGGGATGGAAGTGAAAGATTCTGCTGGTGTAATACGGAATGTGGTAGTGCTGTCATGGTTGGTGACACTGTAAAGACCAGACAGACAGTGCTCTAGTACAAAAATACAGTTTGGTGGTTTTTGTTGTTGTGTGTTTTTTTTTTTTTTTTCCTCATAGAATCTTTTTGGTTTGAAAAGACCTTTAAGATCATCAAGTCCAACCGTCAACCTAACACTGCCAAGTCCACCTCTAAACCCTGTCCCTAAGAACCTCTTCTACAGGTTATGTCAGGATTTAGTCTCAGCCGTGGGTTTAACTTCAAGCCAACCAGGTAAAGCCCATGCTAAAAGGGATGAGGGAGCTTGTTAGGCACACAGGAATGAGAACAACAGCGGAGCTAAAGTTAAACTGCTGTTGGCTTGTTTAACGATGGAGGCATCTGTCAACCAGTCTTCTGTTTGAAAGCCCTGAGAAATCACACAAAATGAAGCGTCCATTGTTATCTTGATTTATGCTCTTTCTGTGAAAGATGTGTATTCCTTTTTTGTGTGAAACAGAATTATCTGATTTCCTTTATGCATAACTCGTATATTGTAAAATTACATATCTTATTTAGGATAAAATAAACCTTTTCCAGTTAATAGACCTCAGAGCAGGTCAACTCCAAAGGCAGCAACATAAAACACCCACAAGTGGCCATTAAATATTTATGGACCAAGCATTTGTCAGAATTATCAATAGATATCATAGATGTGAAAGACTGTATCCCCATGAATAAACTATGATATTAAGCATTTGTAACCACTTGGTAATTAAGGATACTTCTGATACTTTCTGTATAGTGGTTGTTAAAAATGGCAGGTGTATTGTAGCTCTGCAGTGCGGTCTGGCAGATAGGAAAGTGCCAACGTAGGAGTATCATAAAAAGAAGAGCAAACAGGCTAATGTCTTTTAGACAACAAAAATGAGTAGCAGGATAAACACCCTTGGGAGGTAACAGTCTGGCTCAGACTAAAACTTCAGATATTTCTGTAATTTCTTTGGATTCTCTAGACTTCAAATCTTTGGATTTCAGTTTAGGGAAAGTTGCTGGGCATTATCTTCTTTTTAAGGCTATTATTTGTAGTGTAGCTACTGACCTAGAACCTCATAAAAATCAAATGCAGGATGAAAATAGTATAAAGCAAAACCTGCATCTTCTAAAGCAGGGACCTGTTGTGACCAGTCTTCAAAGGGCTGTGAAAATCAAGCTGATCTGAGCTTGTGCGGTTGCCAAAACTTGATGCTACCCTAGCCACACGGTCACATCCCTGGCCTCTGGTCAAACGTGGGCTCAGAAAGCTGCGGGGTGAGCCAGAGGAGTGTGGCATTAGTTTTTAGGCTGAAAGGAAGTTGGTCTCTGGTGAGATTAGGGAGTTAATAGTTTTAGGTTAATGGTCGGACTTGATGATCTTAAAGGTCTTTTCCAACCAAAACAATTGTATGATTTGAATCCTGGTGACTGGCTGGCCAAGTGAGCAGCATTGAAGACGCAGGGAAGGTGGAGAGCACATGGGGAAGGGGCAGCACGGGGCCCAGGTCCCTGGTGAGATGCCAGGCTCCCCATTTGAGAATGTGTTTGTATTAGCGGCAGCACTGAGAAACAGCCGAGCTGGTTACAGGCTTGTGTTGAGAACAAAAGTTAAAGACTCTTGTTTGCTTCATAACATTCTGTCTTTAAATTCCTGATGTCTGGTGAATGGTAACTACAGGGTTGTTCTCCCTGGTATGAAACAGTGTTCTGTCACCCTTATTGAGGCATGTCCAACAGTTTGGGCACCTGTGCGCTTCCAAATATTTTCACCTTTGTTTCTATGTAATGGCTCCGCTAGTTTGAATTTTGTGCGATACCTGTATATGCATATATGTGTATATTTATATTATAAATTAATATTAAAATGGTCAATTTTCCCATCTCTTTTACAAACCAAGCAATTTAACAAATGAATTAACCACAACCTATTCTGACATTTGGAATGCCTATTTTTTCTCTATCTAAAATAAGAGGTATAGTTGCTGTATTGTTTTCTTCATCTCCTGAAAAGAGCAGAAGCTTTAGAAAGGGATGACTTCATTTTTATATTTTCCATCTCATGTCTGATTTCTGAGATGCATCAAGCTTAGCACCTTCATTTCAGTTGATGATGTGCGCTTATTCTTTTTCATGATCTCACTCTGGTTTTGATGTCACATTTATGGCTCCTTTGTTGTGTTTTTTTTTTTTTCTTTGAATATATATTCTTGTAAACTGTTTCTTTACTTTGTCCATTAATGGTGTATAAGCTCAGCATTGATTGCAGGTAGGCCTTTTTAACTTGTAGTGGAAGTGCCAAGCAGAGGTCTTATTTCTCTTATTACTTCTTGTAAAAAGTGTTCTTTGCAAATGACAGTATATGCTAACAAACATTTTATCAGTTCTGGAAAATGTTATTATGGGGGAAAAAAATAGGAAAAAGTATTTAAGTCTTTGTGTCCCTGTAGAATATTTTGTGTTTAGTCTAGTACGGTTGTATAGTTAAAAGAAGTTTCACTTTTAAACTGTGTGTGTGTTGGAGTTCTTACATTACTATAATAATAGTTGTTGCTTGAAGTTGAACAGCTTTTTAAAAATCAAGAATCTATTATAATGGTTGTAATAGAGGTCTTTGGCCTTTTTTTTTCCCTCACAGATATAGAAATCTAAAACTATTTCAGTATTCTATGTATGTTAGTAAATGATGAGTTATGTGGCATTTTAATTGTAACCATACCAAGTTCGGTTCAAACCTTTGCATTACGTGCTGTGCAAATGCCACGGTGGTCTTGCAGCATAGCATGGCAGACTGATACGCTTTAAAAGAAATCTTAAATGTATGAGACAAAATGAAACTTCCTTTTTCTTCTGAAAAAAGAAAATGGATAAATATAAACATGATTTACATCTAGCTTTCTCTTATACATTAATAACCTCACCGTGTCTGAATGACATTTGTCATCTGCCATCCTAAACAAATAAATGACCCGCTCTGTCCTGCTAGCTGATCCACTCAGGTGTGTGTGCAGCACTGATGCCTGGGGGTGTCTGGTGTGAGGGGGCGAGTCTGTGTTTGTTTTAAAGAGGGATATATTTAAGAAACATCCAGACTGGAGAAATTTGAGGAGGGGGCAAGCAACAAAGTGAGGTGAGATAGTTTATAATCTTGTGCTTTCTCTGAAAATAGTTTTTTTTTATTTGGTTTCCTCTGCTAAATGCTAAATGTCCTTTATTCTCTTCTCTATTTTTTGGTCATATCATCTATAAAATATGAGTAGTTTATTGTGTATTATTCCTTTTAAAAATAAAATAAAAGCAAACATTAAAAAACCAATCCCTTCCACCTACTGAGCTTCTCCCTACATGTTTTTATGCTATTCTTGTGTCACCTTTCTAATGTTTTTGGCATTGTAGCTTAACATTTTCATACTGTTCAATATTTAAACCGGCTAATTTTGAAATCTTTTGAATAATTAAGCTAGTTCAATTTTTAATCAATTTAATTTTAAACTTCAGATTTAGGCCAATCTAAACGTTGAACCATTTCAAAAGTTAAACAAGATTAACTGTTGATCTGATCTAAAATTATGGTTATCAGATAGGATTCAGGATTGATTTTGTTCCTTGCGCTTCATTCTCTTCTTAGACTTTCAGAAGTTGAACTGGTAAAATTATCAATTAAAATATTGGGTTTGGGCTACACTATTTTTAATAAGATATAATAACAAAGGCCATTTAATATCACAAAATGTGATTTTAAATTACAATGGTAGAAAGGTGCCTTGTACATTATTAGCTTATAAAAAAAATCCTGAAATGCTGCAGTAATAGTAAATTACAAAATGGAATAAAGCTGAAGCTTTCCATTCAAACTAACCATTTATAAATGTGAAAAATCATGGCGATAATAAATCATCATGTTGCTCGTGATTAAAAATGTAGAGTTTTTCATTTTTTTTCAATGCAGTTACTTTCATTCTTAAAAAAATATTTAGTCCTTCTCAAGGCATAATCTTATGTGTACCATTCTTTTTAAAAAAAATTTATTTCCTAATTATTTTATCTTATAAAATGTACTTGAAACAAATATTCACAGCAGAGAGGAAGAGTAAAGATGCTTCCCCTTTGCCTTGAAGCACTTGAGCATTTCTACAAGGGGTTTACACCAGAAAGTTGCAAGTCCTGGCACTTACTGAGTTAAAACAGGGAGAAAACTGTACAGTTGAATGAAAATCAGAAAAAAAATCTTGAAATTTAAGGAGGAACATCACTTTGGCTGAGAAAATGTGATCTTCCATCATTAACCATGTAGGATTTCTGCTTGATTAAAGACATAATAATAAGAATGACAGGGAGGAAAAAGAGATCCATCCATGCTTTCCGAGGCTATGCAACGCTTCCGTTAGTTGGGAAAGATGCTCTTAAAAATGCCACCCCCGTGGTCCTTTCTGCCTTCCTGACAAAGAGCCAGGAGTTGTGGATTTCCACTGTGTTTTTTTGTGTGTGTGGTTTTTTTTCTTTACAGTGTGCAAAGTCACGTCAGGCGTTCTCAGAGATTTTTGATGCGTGGATGTCTCCTGTCATCCCCAATCACGTTCGTACTCTTGAGCCAGGCCTATCGAAACTGAACTCTGCTGCTTTGCTGCAGGTCAGCTTTCATGGACAATTAGTGTTGTAACAGCACTTTGGTCGCAAGTTGTCGTTAGTGTTTATCATAAAGGCATCATCCTGGGGTGGATCAGCCGTGATCGGCGAATCTTCTGCTTTCTGAAGCATCTCTCTCCCGCTCGCCTTTTCGTGGGTGCCGGTCAGGTGATGGTTCCGCAAGCCCCGGGCTCTCCGGGCGCACCGCTCGCTTTCCCCTGCTCTCTCTCTCCGCTCCTCGTCCTCATCGTCCCTCTCAGTAGCTGTCAGATGTCCCTGTCGCGGCGTGCTCTGACAAGAATGAAAAGAGCGATCTTCCCGCTGCTGGGCGCCGTGTCAGGATCGACACCTCCGACGTTCTTGATGCCGCGCGAGGTGCCGGGCGCCAGCAGTGTGCAAAAGTAAACCAATAAATCTTCAATGTCATGCTACTTATTGAGACTTGATTGCTCTTTTCCGCCCCCTCAAAAATCACCATGGAAACAAATACTTTTATTATTTTTAGTTTTTTTCTTTGCTTTGTTAGTTTGAAAGTCCACATTCTTTGGGGCCCTTCCAAATGTGTTCCTGAAGCCCAACCACCCTCTTTAGTTACTGGGATACAAGCTTCGCAATAAGTAATGCTACTTTCTTGCTGAACAGATATTATTTTTTTGGATTTTTTTTTTCAGTTTGAATATCTCTAAGCATTTTTGTGAACAAGGCCAAATAAAAGTTTTCTTATGCTGCAGATAAGTAGTATTCTCATTTTTATGGTTGAATAAACCAGAAGACTCCACTGAAATCTTGCTCCTAGTGAAACTGGAGGGTGTGTGACTATTTTTGGCATGCTCAGAACTGGATCCTGAATGATGTACCCGCAAGCGAGTGGCAAACGAGAGGAAGAGATGGAAAAGGTTGAGTGTGGTAGCCAGTCCCCATCTGCCCTGCTCCACAGCCCCAGCACCATTGCCCATCAATGACAGTGCTCTTGGTTGACTGTAGGGAGAGTGGCAGGGGGAGAAGACCCATGAAGAATGGGGGGAGGCACCGCTGGGGGCTGAACCCCTCTGCTCGTGTCTCTGCAGGGTGTGACCTGCGCCGGTGTCACACGCTGCCCAGCACGGGCCCTGCCCCTCTCACCATCCCAACAGCTTCCAGCGCGGTTCATCAGAGCCTGGGGAAAAGAAAAAGCTTTAAAAAAAACCAAACCAACCAACATCCTTTTCAACCTTTACAGTTGAAATGCACTGATTTTCTCTTTACAGAATATTCTTTCAACTTTCACCTCTTACTTTTTACTTGAGTTGTAGCAATTCGGTTACCTTTATGTTAGCGTGCCATACACAGGTATCTCTATTCCTATGTCTTAATACATGAGTGATTCATTGATGTGTTTTGTTAATCTTACTTATTAATTAATTTAGAATATGATAGTAAATTTTTTTTTGTAAATGCTTCTCTATACCTGATGATTTACTTGGCCAAATGTTACATGCACTGGATCTGCTCGACTGCAGAGTATTTTGTAAAATAGAAATGCTCACAACATTGGCTGTGTGATATGGGCATGTGAAGAACCAAAACTCGCCTTCACTCTCTCATCAGAAAAAGCAACGTTTTCTTGTGCCTGTTATATATCCATTTGAAACTTGCAGTTCTGTGCTGAGTGAAAAAACCCACAATTGATTATAACATACATCAAACCACAAAAATAGCAAGATGTTAGAAGCTATTTTGCTGCACAGTATACATATATACTGTACATAAAGTGCATGTGTTTATGTGTAAGCACAGCAATATTGCATTAACAGTGTAATTTCTTAGCAAAAAAAAATAGCAGTTCTCAGCGTAAGTGTAAAGTCAGGGAATAGAATTATTTTAAGGTGCGCTGATTTCTTAGACACAAATCTGGTTTTGCTTTTAATATACAGTTCTGGTTTTGCAGAATGGATTTTGGTTTCCTAAACCACTTGGATGTGACCATTATAAAGGGTGTGAATATAAAAACAACATGAAACCGTGATCTGTGTTTTCTTATTTGTCTTAAAGTTCTGTTTTCTTATCAGATGCTATATAGGCAGTTTATTTCAAATAGTGGCATAACTTTCCTTTATGCCTACTCCATTTTGATATGAAAAACAGCAAGTGCGCCTTGTTTCAGTTTAGAAGATAGCGTGGAATAAAATAGAAATGTGTTAAGTAAGATAATTCATTTCAGTTGTGGGGAACTGTAAGGCATGATGAATTAATTTCCTGTACAAAATTCCCCATTTCTGAGACAGTATTAGTTTTAACTTTAATTACCAGCTCCAGTAATGTTTCCTATCCATAACTGTCTACAAAATAGACTGTTGCTGAGCAGAGGGTATGGCCTGTTTACTCATCCATTGAAGAGAGTGCCTAAGTTCTACCAAGTCTTCCTTACTTAGTCTGAACCGCCTCATGGGAGAGTGTCCTTCATTTAAATATTTAAATATTAATGTTTCATTTTACAGGCGGAAAACTTCAATGTCATTTTAAGGATACGTAACTTTACCGGGGAATCTCTACCCATCACAGGAGCAGGTCTTAATTTTACTTTTACATTTAAGATGAAGCATTTTAGAAAAAAATGTGCTTCCATCTTGAGAAGTTTGACTTGTGTATCTTGTTTGCTTGTTGCAGAGAAACAACAGCAACAAAAAACACCAGAAAGAGAGAGGCTTCTAGGGTGGTTCTCTCAAAAATGGGTTAGCTGACATTAGCCACAAATGAGCAGAGCGACACTAACTACTAATTGATTACAGTAATTACGCAGTCTTTGGCTAGTTTGTATTGGCAAACTATATATACTCCTCACATAAATGTGAACTTGCAGAATGCACGGAAAAGGTCACTCTCATTTGCATGATAGGCTTCATTAGAATATGCTAAGGACAAGACCCAGTGTTTTATGACTTCAGGTGATGAATAGCTACCATATTACTCTGCTTGCTGAAAGCATGTTTCAGTCACCTTAATTTACATTCTGTTTTTTAATGGTAAGAAAAATCTGTGGGCTGGTAGGGAACTAGCAACAGATAACAGTTTCATTTTATTATGGCTTTATTATGGGTTGTGTTTTGTTTTGCTCTTTGTTCTAAAGAGTGGAGAAACATTTTTCCCATACTTTCTTTGGCGGAGGAAATGATTTCTGTGATGTGTGCTTTTCTCACAGCAATCGTTATTTCGACCCTGAGCTACAACAAAATGCAGTTTTGTTGACAAGGCTTTGTGATTTTACCCTGTAAATATATATATTGAAAATAAAAGGTTTTTCCTTCGTACGTAAGGACTAAGGTAGGAAGGCAATTCACTCACTTTTTAAACTGGAGATTTCTTTAGGTGAAGATTTTTCCAGTGAGGGTAGGAAATGCAGGGTCCAGAGTGACTTCAGTGTCCGTTTGTAATGAAAGAAAAATAATTTTAAAGCCTGAGACGAGAAGTTTCTTTTCTAATACAAAACATAAAGTATGCATTCATTGTGATGGAAATCTGATATCCTGCCAGATAGTAGTTGTTCCATTTAACTGCGGTTCTTCTTACAAATCCCATTGTAGAACAGGCAGTGAGGCTTCTTCTCATATCGTTATTTGTATATTGAAACGTTGGAACGTGGGGTTAATGTTTCCAAATCTGTAGCTTTTTAAAAGTTTCTTGTAGTGCAAAAGGTACTTCTTTGAGTAAAACTGCGTAGAAAATAAAAAAAGTGGACAGTTTTGTTATAAATTGCAGTTTTGTAATAAAATTGTACAATGAGCTTGCACAAGCTTTTTTAAAATATCATTGCTGCCACTGAACAGGTCTGTAATTTATTTATTCAGGAATGTTAGAGGCACTTTTGATTTATTTGTTTTTAGAGAAGTTTTGTTAAGCAAGATAATGAGCAGAGCTGGTGTTAATCATTTACTATGCAACTCTGAAAAATGAAAATTTTGCATATCTTTAGCACTGTTGGGGAAAATAAATTCACTCGTAATGCTAATGGTCTATTGGTATAATTTTTAAAAAATGTTATCTGTTACTCTAGAGAAATTCAATACATTCATATGTTATGCTAAAAGCTAAACTAATCAATATATAATTATACATCCATATGTACATATGTATTGAGTAATCAGAAGTATTTGTTATCTGTAAAGATGAAAAATGAAGTTGATGGTGGTCACTGCCATAGGTGACTGCGTATTTGTTTATGAATAGCCCTTCAGGTGAATATATTCCTCATGTATGCACAATGCAAAGTTTACTTTTTAGAACAGGCTCTCAAGAATACCAGATGAGTTTGATCTTGTTCCAGGTGGCCAGAGGGTTACAAATACAGCACGAGTTGCCATGGCCTTTGCTGAATAATATTTATTTGAAGGATTTACTGTAACAGTTAAATTAGTATAGGATTTAGTGTAACTAATTTAGAGACTTTAAAGATTAGATGCCCTTTAACTTGTCTGTGTTTATACAGCTCAGAATTGTGATGTGTTCTGCCTGGCATGCAGTCCACTGATTTGTAGGATCATTTCTTCCCTTTTTCAGTTTCCTGCAGAACAAAGATACTGTTGTGGGTCAGATTGTCTCTGAAGCCTTAGCAGGTGTTTTTCATGTAGGTTTGTATGGGTTTGGTGCAGCTACTTACTCATCAGACAGGTAAAACTGTACAAGATGCCTTTTGAAGGACTAAAAAAAATGTTAAGCCTATTGGTCTCTGGTTACATCTGGTCATCTCTCTCTCTCTCTCTTACCCTCTCTTTTTTTTCCTCTTTTTTTTTTTTTTTAATCAAGAAGTTCTCAGGAAAGAATATCCATTTCTTCCCAGGGAACTAATGGAAGTAGTGACTTGGCTTTTGGATCATGTGGAAACTGATAGTTGTATTAATGTGCCAAGGGTGGTTTGGGACTTCCTTGCTGTAGAAAAGGACTATGTATTTTTAACCTGTTCAGCATTCACCTCTGAATGACAAAAGATGGAGAAACAACAACCTGTCAGGATCATGACTTATATATAAATTTAATAATATATTATAAAAAAATTAAGGAACATGGAGTATCTCCAGTTCAAGGAGAAGTAAAAAAGGGACTGATGGAAAAATGTCCATGAGCAGACAAAGGAGGAACAAAAGGTTACTGCCAAATTAAATTAGAATATTAAGATTATGGAATATAGACAAGACTTTGGAAAAGAACTAGCAACTTAGTTACTGATCATCTGGTTTTCTTTTTCTTTTTTTTCCCACTGATTTCTATTTCTTTTTCATTAAAAGAGACTAAGATGAGGCTTTTTTATATAGAATACTTGAAATATCTGTGTGCTTAAATAGCACTGGAACAAGCAGTTGAAATCCAAGGAGGGTGGGTCATGTCCTTTTAGACCTCCTTCTCCAGGAACATATGTGGCTTGACTAAGACTTTCTGATCTCTGATAAGGTAAAAAAGTAAAGAAGGGAGAAGGATACTATATTTCCAAAACATTTTTTAGCACCTTTAGTAGAAGCAAGCCTCATGAAGCTTGGTGACTTCTGAAATATTCTGCCACCATAAGCATGAACCTCCATCTTTGAGGCTGATAATGAATTTGACTGTTTCTTTACTATGGGCTAATTTCCAGGCTGTGTTGTTACTTTATACTGCACTCCATTTCTTGTCCTTGTTGTTATGCTCGTTTATGCCAGAAATGGAATGCAGTTTGACAGCTATCACTACAAGTGCCCGTGGACATCAGATAGAAGCCAAATGCTAGATGGTGATAAATATGTTATGATTAGACCTTGGGATCTAGATCATATGTACTGTAGTGAAACCAACACTTCTTGCTGTCTTCGGGAAGTAGGTTTGCATTCATTTAGTGTTATGTTAGAAACAAAAATAGGAAATATTTTAAAAATGTGTATTTTCAGTTTGATTTGACTTATTGCTGGAATGAAGTACATCCTTTCTGAATGTTTTACAGTCCTACTTTTAGTGATGCAACTACAAAAATGTGAGAAGAAATGTTTGTTCCTGCTTACCAAAAGGACAAGAAAAAGCAGAATTCTTTGGCAACTGCAAACATAAGAGCTACAGACTTATGTAGCAAAATATATGAAGAATGCTGAAAAAGGGAATTCCATTTTAACCTGAAACATACTCAAAGGGTTTCCTTGTTCACTTCTGTCAATGAATATCGGCCAGCCCTCCTTCCCCTTGGGCACAGACTGTGTGAAGAGGGAGAGCAAAGCCGCACGGGTGCTGTTGGTCCCTTCTCTGCTCAGAACCAGACAGCTCTTCCCAGAAGAGAGAAGAGCGAGGTGGTGATGCACCCCATTTCTAAACATCTCTTGCTGAGGAGATCTGTGGAGAAGTTGATACCATTTGCTAAAACAACCCTTTTCGGATGGAGTTCTGGAGCGGTCACGCTGACCCTCAAGGACGTTTCGCAAGGACCAGCTGGATCTCCAGCGTCATGGGGTGTTATGGTACCAGCCTCTCCCTTAGGCACAGCACTTGCAGCACATCTGACAGATTGAGCGGTTAACTGGTGCTGTAGCCAAGTACAGGATTCCTCTTCTGGAGACTGGTGGGATTTGTTAGGAAAGATGGCACTCTTGGCTGTGAAACCCTGTGTAAGAACATTGGTCACTCACATGCTTCATTTATGTAATCTCATAAGAGAGACTTAATAGCAGTGACCCTAAAGTTTGTTATCAACGCTGGATTTACTAACTTTAACTTGTACCTTACCTCCCTTCATAACACCTGATTACAGGCAGTAATATTAGGTAGTTATTTTCACTAGCCTTAAATGTACTTACGATTTTGCAAAATATACTAATTTTCATCAGGCCTGTTTAAACACATATCTTGGAGAGTAGGAAATCTTTTTAGTGGAAGTGTTGGTAAATTCTGAACAAGTTGTCAGTGCTGTTAAGATCTGTGAAGTTCTCTAATAGGTATTCAAGAAGGTAGTTTCACTGGCAGGTAATATCTGTGTTCTGAAATGTTATGAAAAGGGTTTTTAAATACTTTTGTTTGTACTTGGCACTGTTTGGTTTTGATTTGCGAATTGTGTGTATCTTTTTTTGTGTTGGCTTTAATTTGGAACGACTGGATCAAAACTATTGAAGTCACCTTGTTTGGACTTTTGCTATTGAATTAAGATACAGGCCTGCAGTTGGTGGATCTGCTCCCCACCCTCCAAAACAAACAAAATACAACAAATACTGCTTTCTAGGCAGTAGCCCTAGTCAGAGTGCATTAGATATGTTTTGTACCTACTCATATTTCCAAGAGGAATTTTCTACATGGATGTACAAGAGTCTAAAGCACAACAAGATTAAATTAAAGAGATAACAGGATGGTCTGACCACCCAATCGAACCTGCTCTGCTAGGAGAAGTGAGAATTTCCTTCAGATAACACGTAGAAATGGGGCTTGTAGGAGAGTATTTAGCCAGGGATATTGTAATCGGATGCTAATTTCTTCCACATCTCTTGTCTTTTAACATCTCTTAGAGGTGCTTGTGGTGTTGGAGTTCTTCTCATGAGCTGCTGCTCTTGTATTGTGTAAGCAGACGGGGTCAGGTAATTAACACAAAAAAGGCTACTTTCGATCTAGTTACACAAAAACCTCTCCTTGTGAATGTGAGTTTGTTGACATTATCAGCAGACACATGTCCATTTTGTATTGTGGGAATGTGCAAGTTCAAAAAGGCAGAAACGTGTGATAAGAAAACCTGGCATGAACAACCAGATTCCACTGATGCATGAACACAAACACACACCAGCTCACAGATACACAAATATTCCGAGGCAAAAATAAAATAGCTTCTTGGCAGATCTGTTCACACTTAATTGGCTAATTGCCCAACCTGACACTGGCACTGGCAGCATTACAGAGATAATATTTTTTTAAAGAGTGAACAATTCCTCAGCGATGTCTCTGATATGCTTTATATGAATCTCTTTTTCTTTAACAGCAGGCATAGTAGTTTAGCTATTTTTTTAAGCTCAACGTGTATTCCTGCTCAGTACAAGGGAAAATATGTATATTGAAAGCTTCCTTGTGTGTTTGGAGTAAGTACAGAAGGCAGAATATTTATTTAAAGCCAAATAATTTCATATACCTATTCCTATTCTCATAGGGTCCATTTTCAAAACTTCTGTGTGGTATATGAGAAAAGAGGTCTGGGGACTTTCCAACATGACTATTGTGTATCGTGGAGATTTAAATATAAAATGTAGGGTGTTTCCCTTTTCACCGTTACTGTTGGAATGCAGTAGCATGACCAGCTTGGTGATGGGTTAAGGCATCAGCTTATAGAAATTTATCATTCAGGAGGCTGAATGGCTCAGGGGATTAGTAATAGGGTAGAAATCCTGTCACCTCCAGACTGTTCACATGAAGCTCATCTTGATACTGACCACAAATTGTTACTGTCTGATGATTTTCTGATCTGCTTCTCTTTTAGAAGTTTGTTTTTTTCTTACTCCAATAAAAGTCATCATTAGAAATTGAACCAATGTTTTTTTTATCACATTGGGAAAAAAAAATCAGAATTGAAAGGGCATGCACAGAAAATGGACTTTAAATAATAGTGACTAAAATTAAAATTAGTGGAAAATAGAGGGATATTAAAAATTACAGACCAGTGAACTGTAAGTGCTGGATAAATTGAAGTTATATTTTAGAATACAACTCTAAAATACAGTCATAATGCCAAGGCAACATAGTGTTGCAAAGGAAAAATATTTCCAAATATTTACACGTGCATACAGGCTACTTGGAAGGCAATGAGCAAATATAGCTGGTTAGAATAACCATATATCCTTTAACAAATTCCTTTATAACAGGAGAATAAATACTTAGGTAATTGTGGCTTTAGAGTTTTGTTATGAATTAGACGTGGATAAAAGAGAAACTTTTTGGATGGATTAAATGTGTCATATCACGAGACATGCAATAGGCATACTACAGCTGATGCTCTAGTGTAAAAAAAATAATAATAAAATCACTTAATCTCTTGGACATTGTTTAATTACTGGCACTATTATGAGATTGTTCCATTGAAACCATTGATTGTTCCACTGAGGCAGTTTGTCCCTTTCATAATGTCTTAGGCTGCACTAATCAAGCTGCATCTTTGGTATTTTATTTTTAAGGGTATGAAATGAGTCCTATAAATATAAATGCATTTGACAGATACATTATCTAGTCAAAAGGAGAAAATTCCATTTTCTTCCCTCCAAAAAAATGTGACCAGTATGTCACTGTGCTTCACAAGATATTCTCTGGTTGAATTCATTGTGCAGAAGTGAAGCACTTCTTGAAATTGTACTGGTAGAAAGATTCATGTGGTTGGATTGTTCATACATTCTAGGCCCTCGTTATGTGAGGTTTTGTGTGTCCTGTGGTTCCCTTGAATACTTTTTGGGGCTGTATGGGAGGTGCTCATCTTCTAGCAGAATTGAAACCTATATTGAGCTTTGTTGTTTTGTTTTGTTTTGTTTTGTTTTTCTGCCTCTTCAACTGCGGTGTAGGTCACACTTAAAAAATGCTAATAAAGCAGGGTTTGCATAAGCAAATTTTCAGAATGTAGGATAATGTCTGTGCTCAGCAACATTTTTAAAGTTTGTAGGGGTCTGATGTGAAGTGCAGGGTACCCACAGCACTGCCCCTCTTCAAGAGGAGCTAAGTTGCACCATATCACATTAGAGGTGTTGGACTCTTGCTGGGTCTGTGGTCTCAAAAATATTACTTCAAAAACTCTATTAATGATACATTTAAATACATTTCATTAAAATAAAATAAAAGCAACACCCCCCCCCCCCCCCCAATCCAAACAACAGCAACAAACAACAACACACACCAGTTCGCCTTTTTGGAGGATCCCATGAGCAGCTACTTATTGGAAATCATAGTGTCTGTACAATAAACACAGTTAGTTTTTATTTTTAGGTGGAATTTTAAAATGAAACTAAATGAAGTTTAATGGCTTATAACATTGCATGAATTTGTCAAAACTGATCAGCTGGATTGCTACACAATGAATACTGAAAATGTTCTGGTTTTTAGGCTTATAATAGCCTACAGCCATTCAAAAGTCAAAATGTTATTTGATGATTTCAGAATGTTAATGAAATTATTATTAATAGCACATATATTAATCTTAATGATATATGTAAATATGGGCAAGTGCAAAGCTCTGACACAAAGAAGATTACTGTACTGCTGAAAGTAAACCTGGGGTTAAATTTCAGGGATCAAGCGCAAACCAGTCCGCTCTAAATGTATCAATGAAAAGATTTCTGATGCAGTTTAAAATTGTGTACAGGCCCAGGAGATTTGGACTGTTTGTTAGTTAAAAAAAAAAATAATGAAAAGGAAAGGTTGATTATATTTGCTTTTAAATTAGAAAAAAGTGGTAGCAGACTACTCTGATTAAGTAAAATGTTGTCAAAGGCTTTGCTTCATTGTTATCTTGATTTGATATGTTATATCTAATAAATGTATAGGTGTGGGATTTTTAGGGAGTAGAGGGTGGTAGCTGTGGATTTATTTGGATGATAATTTGGTGTGACTGACTTGATTTTTGTTTCTGTGCTTTCTATTCTTTAAGTTGGAATGGTCCTTCTAAAATGCATGTATTTTTTTTTTTTCCTATTTCATTGTGTTAATCAAGCTGTAATATGCTTTTCACGGTTGCTTTCTTTAGTGCCAGGATAGTTTTTTAGGAAGGCAGCAGGTTAATTTTCTAGGGAATGCAGAAATTTCTTGTCTGTAGTGATATGCAGGAAACAGCATGATAGATTTTTAAATTTTAATTTCTATCTTTGAAAAGCTGAGTTTTGCTAGTAGGATATGATCTCTATATTGCAACATGAAAAAGACAGAGCGAACTTTATTATATAGGAGAATTTCATGGCATTTTACCTGTTGAGGGCCCTGTAGAGCCAGATGTATCGTACAGTGACGTGACTAAGTGACAGGCAGTGGCAGCCGTGGTGTCACTCTGTGTTATCACCTCACGCTAGCTGGAAGCACTCCCTGAAGCCGATCTAGGTTGTATAGTCCTAGATGAGGTCTTCATGGGTGCTGACCATAAAAAGTTCATCAAAGTAATGAGGCGAGGCGAGAGCTTGGCGCTCTTGGGCAGAGCTCAGCACCAAGGAGTGTGAACCGGCTCCAGCTGTGACAATAAAACAGCAGGTGGCTGCTGTCATTAGGGGTGGCAGATGAGGCAGGGGACTAACATTCAGCCCACAAAACTCTCATTTGTTAGCCATCGCCACTGTACCATGCAAAATAGCTTCCATCTCAGTCAATTTTACTTTGCAAAATATTACACAGTCGCCATAAGAAAATTAGAGCCTTGGGTTTACAGGTTCCTTGGATCTTATTATCAGCAAACTCTGCGCTCTCAGGTTATGTGGGAAATTGGACTTTTTTCTCCCCTGAACAGTTTGAGGATCTTTACAGTAATTTTATAATAGGACGTTTCCACCCAGGCATGTGTTTATTGGTTAATATTTTTGACTATTTTGTTTGTAACCCCTTATATAATCAAGTCCATCAATCTATCTGGCTATGTGTTGCATGTAACATTGCCTACTATTCAGTACTATAAAGTTACACACTGGTCAGACTAATTCGGTCTCTATGTCTGTCCAAATACAGGTACTTAATGTCATAAATAATGGTTTTGGGTCTTCTGCTGATTTGATAAATTGTAAAGAAACAGCCCTTTGATTATTTTTTTTGTGGGGGGTTTTTTTTTTGTTTGTTTGTTTGCTTATTTCTGTTTATAACAAAAGAGAAAGCACTTTGTGTATATTTAAACTTTGCAGAGCGTAACTTGAGCTGCCTAAAATTTGGAGGCTTTTCTTGGCTGAAAACGATCTTGGGCAACTCAGCCCTTCCAATGTGTGGAATTCAGAGAGGCCCGAGGCTTGTGGGTCTCACGGGTCAAACGATGGGAGCTGCATTTGCTCCAAAGTGAGAGTCGTTTTACTTGCATCTCCTTACAGAGCTGAGCAGGGAGTCGTGTGTCGGTGGTTATGTGCTCTGTTCCATGGCTGCGAGTGACCTCTGGGAAATATGGTGTTTGTGTTTTCAGATCGTCATTTGTACATGTGTTTTTGTGCACACATGCCTTCGTTCACAGAACCATAGAATATTTTGGGTTGGAAGGGACCTTCAAAGGTCATCCAGTCCAACCCCCCTGCAATGAGCAGGGACATCTTCAACCAAATCAGATTACTCAGAGCCCCGTCCAGCCTGGCCTTGAATGTCTGCAGGGATGGGGCATCTACCAAATTGTGAACATATTTGTTAAATTTCAGTGCTCTAACATGAACACATTAATGAAAATCAAATGCATGCGATACTGAATAATATTTGTACCACTGTGTGTATTGGTACCTGTGTCACCTTTTGCTGTCATGTTCCCCTCCTACCAAAAGTGGACCTAAGGGATCCCATTGTCTCATGTGAGCACTTGAGATAAGACTTCTTGGGGGTGTAGTCACAACGACAGCAAGGATCAGAAAATGAAAAACCCTTTAATTGAAGCTTCATTTCAAAAGGACATAGCGACTAAAAATAATGCTTCTTTAAAGAGATATGGTTTATGTCTCTTCATAGGACAAGGTTATCACTTTGTATATAAAAACTGAATTTCCGTAATTTTCCTGTTAGTAATGTACATTAGAAATTTGGCTGGCCAGCTCAGAAAAAGCTGAACTCCTTTTTTTTCTTTCATCTTTTTGGGTAATTTATCAATTCTCCGTTCTCTTTTAGATAACATGTTATAAGCTTTTGTTTGCAACAAAAGTGATTTCTTTCAGTTGTTTGTTCATATGTATTCTCAATGTGTGCATGCAAGTATATCTGGGCCCCTGAGATCAAAGATGTTTCTTTCTTAATTCCACTGGGCACCTATGTAGTTCCCATCTCTCTCATGCTTGATTTGTGGCCAGAAATGGTCAGAGTTAATCTCAGCTGCTGGCTGGGATTGGAATATTCCTTGCCAGAGAACATCTTCTGCTGTGTCACAGATATCATCTTTATGACTGTACTGATTTGTCTGATGTATATCCCTTTGATTTTCCCAGACTGATAAGTTTTCATACCTAGTGCACACAGCATTCATACCAGACTGCAAGAATGGCTTTTTTTGTGCAAAACATCTTTCTAAATTCAGTGGGGTTTTTATTTTTAGTTTTATTTTTAGTTTTTTAGTTTATTTTTAGTATTTTTAGTTTTATTTTATTATCTGGAGGGACCTGGACAAGCTTGAGAAGTGGGCCCATGTAAAGCTCATGAGGTTCAACAAGGCCAAGTGCAAGGTCTGGCACCTGGGCTGGGGCAACTGCTTTGGGGTATCCATACAGGCTGGGGGATTAAGGGATTGAGAGCAACCCTGCCAAGAAGGACTTGGGGGTACTGGTGGATGAAATAATGGTACGTGAGTCAGCAATGTGTGCTTGCAGCCCAGAAACCAAATCATAACTTGGGATGCATCAAAAGGAGCGTGGCCAGCAGGTCAGGGGAGGTGATTCTGCCCCTCTGCTCTGCTCTGGTGAGACCCCATCTGGAGTCCTGCATCCAGGTCTGGAACCATCAGTACAGGGAAAACATGGACCTGTTGGAGAGGGGCCAGAGGAGTCCACAAAAATGATCAGAGGGCTGGAACAGCTCTCCTCAGAGGACAGGCTGACAGTTGGGGTTGTTCAGCCTGGAGAAGAATCCGGGGAGACCTTGTTGCAGCCTTTCAGTACTTAATGGACCTATGAGAATGGACCTATGAGAAAGATGGGGGCAGACTTTTCAGCAGGGTAATAGTTTTAAACTAAAGGCGGAGAGGTTCAGGCTCAGACGTAAGGAAGAATTTTTTTATAACGAGGGTGGTGAAACACTGGCCCAGGTTGCCCAGAGGGGTGGTAGATGCGCCATCCCTGGAGACAGTCAAGTCCAGGCTGGATGGGACTCTGAGCAACCTGATCTAGTTGCAGATGTCCCTGCTCATTGTAGGGAAGTTGGACTAGGTGACCTTTGAAGATCCATTCCAACACAAAATGTTCTATGATTTTCTTTATTGCTTCAATAACAATTATATCTCAGGTGAGTATTCATTCCTGCAGTCCTGGCTTGGAGCTTCTGTGTCTAAAGTGAGCCCTGCTGGATATCGAAGGCAAACCTAAGGAACAAGAGACTTTGCACTTGGCAGCTTTAGTGACTCGTAATTATCTTGCTAAGTCTGTGGCTGAAGTGATGAGAGGTGTTACCATTTGCTCATGGGACAAATGGAGTAATGCTGCTGTTACCACCTGGAATTCTCATTTGGATAAACTTCTGTGCTGCTCTTAATGCTGCTCTTCTGTGCACTCTACGTTCAGTGTCATGATTTGAGAGAGTTTTGTAGATCTGTGGTACATGTAGAGCACATAAGAGTCTTTCTGGTTGGCATATCATGGTTTCCTATGACAGTCCCTGTTATTGCTTCAGCAGCCTCCTCCTTCAGTGGCAGGAGAAGGAAGCTGCTGTAATTCTTAGTTAATTCTTAGGGGAGAGTTGGGGATTGCTGTGATGGGAATATCTGGAGAGACTGATGCACCAGTTGAGAATTAAAACTCCAAGCTGTTATTTATGCTCAACTACTTATGAATTCGTCTTTTAACAATGAAATATCAAACATTAATCAAAGATACTAGCCAAGTGTTAGGCATACAATATGGTTGTTCTGATGCCACTGTGGTTCTTAGTCTCTGAGGCAGCAATGGCGAGACTTGAGAGCCCTTGGATAAAGAAAGTGACAACCAAGGTGGGTGTCGTCTTTTATTTTTTTACCTGTGCTGCAAACGTATTTACATGTATACAAGTACCAGATGCATTTTTGTGGACTGAAAACAATCTGATCCAAAGAATTACCTTCTTTTTTTCCTGGGCTGGAACCGGTCTGTTCTGATTTGATCAGACTCTTGTTAAAGGTTCATCCATGTGGATGGTACTTCTGGTGGTTACAGATTAGGTCCTGCTGTCATAGTTTTACTGTTTTTATGCAGTTACAGCTCCTTTGGCAAACAGATATTCTGAAGTATTTTGTTTTCTACCTTAAGTCAAACAGTCTTGTGGAATGCCTGGATGTAAGGCAAAAAGGATATGTTTTACAGCTGAATTTAAGTCTCAGGAATAAACAAATCAACCAGCACTTGCTTTTCTATGTCAAGCAAAGACCTAGGGCAAGATTCTCACTACTCTCGCAGATCAAGCGGACTGCAGAGCCTTCGCTCTAGCCACCATCTATCACCAGCAGCGTTTTCAAATTGTGGGTAAACTGTCAATAAAAATTGTGTATGCCTCCTGATTGTGTATGACTTCTGAGCAGTTCAGTCATCAGAGAGTGACCAATTTATTCATCTCATTCCTTCGTTTGTACCTCACAACTTTGCTAAAGACCACAGGCCCTGTAGCTGCTGGATTGACTGAGTTATATGTGGTGGCACTGCTACTGCAGGCCCTACATGTTTTCTAGCCCACAGTCAACTATCTTTAGATTTGTTTTGATTTCCTTTAAAGACAGGCAAGAGTAGTTTCTTCTGATGACAAGGATTTCACTCCCAAGATAGCTCTTCCTATAGAAGCTCTGTATAAACATGGTAGTTCAGTCTGCAGTGCAATTTCTGAGCAGTTAGGAAGAGGCTACAACATTTCAAATGAGTTTTTGTTCAGGAAGAACAAAGGATTAAAATTAAGTATATTTGGCTCTATCCATTCCACTTTTAAGTAGAAACTCATTGAAACATCCTTATTTTGAGCTAATCTTGCAGCCTGTTTCTTGCACTTTCAACATACGTAGACTTTGCTCATTAGAATCTCTGGGAAGCTCTGTACAATCTGTCTGCAGAAAGTCAAATATTTCAAAACTCCTTTTTAGGGCACTTAGAGGTATGGTTCACCTGAGTCCCAAAAGGTTGAATCTACTTTGGAGAACTTCCTACATTAGACTGTTCATCCTGCTGTCTCTTTCCAGATGCAAGATGATGATATGTGGAACTGGTGCCTACTGCATCAAATTCTGTATCTTAAGTCCTAAACATCCTAGGAAATGGACTGGAACACGAGTAGGGAGACAGGCCAGTGTCTGAAGAAAGGGAAGGAGTGGAAAAGGGAGGGAGCGGAGTTATGGGAATGTTGGATGTACACATTGTGAGAAAAGAGAGGACATGAGCTATTTCTTGGTAGCGAGGTTGGTAGGCACTCTTTTGGATCATAATACTTATAACCATAAACCTTCATTTAGGTTTAAAGCATTTCTGCAGCCCCATTTAGCATAACAAATATGTTCTCTGCCGGTGTTGTGATTGTGGATGTTGATGGTAATCTCTCTTAGATGCAAGGCACTCCCAACACTGAGCCAAAGGTTGCATTTCAAAATTTAGGCAAAGAGGTTCACCCTTGTGTAGACTGAGAGGTTGGTATCAGCACTATGGAAAGCATATTGTGATTTCTCTTGATTTCTCTTTTTTTTTTCTTTAGTACCTTGTGCAGCTGTTAGATTAACAAACACCTGTTAGAGGTGACAGTTACAGATGTTTGATAACCAATGAAAATTAATAGAACATGTGATTCTTTTAGTTTAGGAGTGATTTGGTAAGGTGTGTTTAGAAATGTAATTACATACTGCTGCTGTCTACCATTATCACTTAACATTCATTAACTCCTCTGCATATTGAAACAAACATTTCTTGTAGCGCTACTAATTTTCTGATATATTTGGAAGGCGATATCCTGACAGAGTGAACACCTTCTGACTTTGAAGTTTTTGCCACTCTTCAGCTATTTTTAGTCTTCTCATTAAGCAAACAAAATATGTAGAGAGCCATTTGTTTTCTTACAGGTATCAGCTTAGCAATATACTGTATGATAAACAACCTATTTCAATTTTTTACTTGCCAGTGTTTTATTTTACTCTGACAGAATTGTGGATATTCAGACGGACAGTAGATCCATTCATGTTCAGCAGGAAAATTCAGGTTTAAAACAAATATAAAATATTTCATCACATTTTATTTGCTTTAGAAGAATACCCAGAAGAATATTGTTAAAGTAGTTTTATGATTTTAGTAATGGTGCACGAACAACCTCAGCATAGGTGTTTGGGGTATGCATTTCCTAAAATTGATTGTGTTTTCTTTGGTGTAGTGTTTGTGGTGTTGTGGGTTTGTGTTTTTTTTTTGTTTTTTTTTTTTTTTAATATGACCTGTTTCACTGGTTGTTAATTTTTAAGCTATTTATACATCACATTTTCCTGTGAATTTTAGAGCCTTCCTAATTCCTGACGTTTGGAGAGCAGGGGCGGTGAGGGGATGCCACCACTTGAAACTCTCTATTGTTCATTGAATATGTCATAGGGTACCATAAGGAAAGATCCACTTCTTGTTTTCAGAGAAATCCACTACTAAATTGCTTTTAGCTGACTAGTATTATTAATAATATATTTATATGTATAGTAGTTATTATTTAGTATTTCTCTTGGTTTGCATGCTTTTATGGCTTGAAAGAACAGACATGACCTGGTGGGCCCTGTTCTCTCACTTATGAATGCACAACTGCAAGTGTACTGGTGATGTTTTACATGGTACAAACTGTATTTCTTGTGTATAATATCATGCTGCATCTTTCCCTGTAATATTTGTCCCTGCGGTAGTGTTTAGTTGTGCCATCCAGCCTAGATGCTTGGAGCCACATGGTAGGATTCTTTTGAAGTAACCAAGTCCCAAGTTTTCAGCAGAGTTATGCACCAAACAGTGCAATGGCTTTCTCCCTCTTTTAAGGAGGCAAAGTGTGTGGTCTTTGGAAACTGTTGTCTATGCATGTGAACGACCATATTCCCTGTATGCCATGTGTTGTATCTCCAAATCTAAAAGTTCCCAATTGCACTCTCAAGTTTCCTCTCACTTTTATGTTTGTAACTGTTATCACATTCAGCACTTGGCTTATTAATGCATCTGCTGTTGAAGGGTGCTTTTTGTATTTAAAAAACAACAGCAATTAAAACAAACAAACAAACCAACAAACCAAAACCACCAAACACCAAAAAAAACAACCCCAAACCAATAAAATTCAGAATGGATCTATAGCTAATTTACAGGAAACCTTTCTGATTTTGAATCAAAAATATGTAACATCAGGTGAGGCACGCAATTAAAAAAAAAAAGAAGTGAGTTCCTTCATGAAGGAGGAAACAATGTAAATACTGCCAGTGTATTCCTCTTTAGCCACGGTCCTGTCAATGACAGACTACATTTCTGTCCTGGGTGGTTTACATTATAACATATATCTCTTAAAAGAGGGATGGTGAGAGGACTTGACCACTTTGGATGGCAAGATCTCTTCAAGTCATCTTGCGTGGGACAGTATTTTCCATTTTATTTAATTTTATCTTTGTAATCTGGTCTCTTCTGCCAGAATCTGTGAAAGAATATTATTGTGCCCATTGCTACTACTTTATCGCCATGTGTCTAATAATTCTCTCACATCTTGGGGGATGCGGGTTGGTGGAAGAAAGGAACAAGAATATGTTGAGAGATTCCTTTCTCTTCTGGGTGATAGATTTGGGAATATGCAGGAACAACACAGTCGATTGATTGATAGTGCACAACTCATCCATAATGATCTGTCTGATATAGCAGTAAATTATTCTTGAGATTGATGCGGGTCATTGAACAGTGCATTGACAATCCTGCTGTCTGTCATCCTCTTCAAAGCAAGTCAGGAACAGTGGCTGCCGTGATACTCCAGTCTACCCCAGGTGCAAGCTGAGTGCAGGTGTTCCACTAGTTGTTGTCTTCTCTCCATTTTTTTTTCCATTGGGCACTTCAGCTTCATTGCTAGCTCATTCCAATGCAACAATGCAACAATGAAATGAGGCATTTTTAGAAGAGAAGCTTGAGCTCCGTTCCACCGATGATTGCATATTGACATAAAATACATTTTTGAAAGTGTCGGCTTTTGAACTTTAGCAACAAAATATCTCCATGGAAAAGCTGAAAAGTTAATATATAATAAATATACCTGATTGTTGCATGGAAAGTTTTAAAAAAACTCTCACCTTCAAACTTAAGGCAGAAAGGATAGTAATTCTAAGAAATATAAAACTTATGTTAGTCTTTATATTCCATGAATTACCATTATATCCTTCTGTGTTATTCTGGTTTTTGCTTTGTTGGTGATGGCAAAGATGTCCCCATTTGCCTCTTTCAATGTCTCTTTTCAAGAGAAAAAGTTTGCATTTTTCCAAGTTGCTCACACTTGAAGATGAGAAGGAAGGAGCCACATACACCAAATGTAGGTGCTTTACTTTCCACTTTGTAATTATGAGCATGACTGAGGGTGGAGCATAAAATCGCCGTATCCTCCTTCAACACATGGGGTCAGCAGGGAGTGTGACGCCGCGGATCACAGCGCTCTCAGCATAGCAGACTGGGTGATTACGCACGACTTGTTATCCTTCTGAAATGCTATTGATTTTATTTTTTTTAACTTAAGAAGAGTAACCATAACTGTTAAGTGTAAGTAATAAGAGCTGCCTCATTTGGCTGCTAAGTGAGTCAGCAGATAACCCCAGCTTTCCTGTGCAGGGTTCTAGGACTTGACGTCCTGTCACAGAGGGCATGAAGTTTTTCAGATACTTGGATGTTTTCCACACTAGACTTCGCCCTGCCAGATATTTACTCGAACCTGACATCTTGTCACAAAGGGCATGAAGCCTTTCAGACTACTGGATATCTTCCACACCAGGCTCTGCCCTGCCAGATACTTTCTTTTAAATTGAGTCCCTTGCGCGCAGTCATGCAAGAGAGTTATCAGCACCCCAGTCTGGGCCCTTCAGAATCAGCAAACGTTCACGAATGATGGACTTGAAGAAATTCCCAGGAATGTAGGCTTTTGATGCATGGAAAAAAAAAAAAAAAAAAAAAGAGCAAAAAAATGAAACAAAACAAAACATTACTTGTTCATAGAAAACCATTGCTTTCTGGGCAGTTTTGTGTTTTCCTCTATGCTCTTGTTCCTGAAGCTGACCTGCTGAATACAAAATCCTGACAGAGATGAGATTTGGGTAGTAAAGTTTTATATCATGTTGAGACTTCAAAAACTTAAAGATTTTAAGTTCACATAGACTGTTTATGTACTATTTGACTAAGTGCTGATTTGAATTTATGAAGTTCTGCTTTTATGTGTAGAACGTACATACCTAAAGTACGTGCAAAAATCAGTAATTACATGTAGAAGTTTTATTAAACATTCTGAAATGCATGTGGGTCATGATATTCCTTGAGAACTGCACTATTTCTTTCTCTCACTGATACCCACGACTCCATTCGAACCACTCATTCGACTGAAAACAATCAGGGTTTGCAGTGTATTTCAACACAGAATAAAGAACAAGAGCACTTCATTCGGGTAATAAATAACAACATGGGCTCTGTGGTTCTTACTTGCCTGAACATACTGTCTCCCTTCTTGGCATGATCCATGCAGTTTGTTTGCCTTGATTTTCTGGTTTCTTGCCTCAGGTGAAGATACAAGGACAGAGATTCAAGCACAGATCATGGAAAACAAAAACTGTTGCAGACAAGATATAATATATTATTTTTCTCATATTCTGTGACGGTGTATGAAAGTTTAAGAGATTTTTTTTTTCCTTTTATTCCTTGAAGCTGTCAGATCTCCCAGGTGATTTATCCAAAATGGTAAACAGTTCTATCCTTTCTCAGTGCTTGAAACCTATGATAAAATCAAGTATTAAATACTAATAATTTGAAAATAATACTCTTCTATTCTGCCTTTTTTGTTGTTGTTGCTTTATTTGTAGGTGTGTGGGGGGGGTTGTTTGTTTGTTTGTTTTTTTAAAAAAAGCTTTCAAGTTGTTTTTTTCAAACATCCTGTGTAGTTGAAGCCAGCACATGTCATGCAGTAGCTTACCTGTTCTCTCAGAGTTAAATTCATGTATAAAGAGGTTCTGGACAGTTTAAAGGAGATGTAAAGGATATTGAGAATATGAATAAAGGTTAGATATTCATTGTTATTCTTGTGGACTTTTCTGCTGTCACTGAACATTGTTGTCGGCAAGATAAATTCTCCAAGAGCAATTGCAGAGAGCAATGTATCCACTGAGAAGTGATTTAAAATTGCTCTTCAACTGCTGGATACCTTGTTTGTAGAGTCCCACAAAAATAAATTCTCCTGCTGGTCCTTCTCAGCAGTTATACGCAATTACAAGATGACTCGTCTGTTGACACGGCTTCAAGTGACTTTCTGTTGGGGGTAAGAGGTAGCTGCTTCCTTAGAACTAGGTTAAGGCTGAGCACTTGTTAAACACTCAGGAAATAATAGATTTCGTTGCTTTTATGGTCCAGATGCTTGTTTCAGGGTGTGTGTGCGTGTTTGTTTGTTTGTTTGTTTTTAACTTGGCTTATCACTAACACAGTAATGTACATATTGAAAAGAACTATTATAGATTCAAAACATAATAAAACCTGGAATCTTTTGCCCTCTTAAAACAAGATACTTTACAGAGCACAATTCTCGCCCTGCAGAGAAAATGAGAGAACAGACAATACGTGACAGATTATTCATATTTCTTGGGTACTGTGATGATAAACATTGTACATGCTGAAGAACTTCTATTACACTGGAATAAAAAGTGGCAGTAAAGATTGTCCAATATGTTTTGTTTGTGTTTTTTTTTCTTTTTTTTTCCCCACAGAATTAGAAGTCCCTTTGTTTCTTTTGTTCATTAAAATGTACTTTTATAACTGAAAACAAGTCTGTAGAGGTTCCTAAATCAGTTACAGACATTCTCAGAGTGAGTCCAAGTGCTGTTTGAAGACTGCCATGGAATATGAGTGGACACGTTCCTACAAAGCCACAACTCTTCTAAACTGAAAATAGAATATTCTGCAAACTTATTTTGGGAAAGGTGCTCATTTATTTATGATTGACAGTTATTTTTATTTATAGTTTATGTGAAAAAAATTGTCTGTAGGGAGTATGGATGCTGTTCTGAAAGCTCTGTATCATTTTTCATCTTGTCTTTAATTTATCCTGAAGTTTGAACATAGAGTGTATAAGACAGAGGATGTTGCTACTTTAGAGCCAGAATAGTTGAAAAATCACTAAAGTTAAACCAACAGAATGCTGCTGTAAGCAAATGAAATCGTACCTGTTCCCCCTTTTCCACTGCAAGAGGAGGTTTCCAGGAACGCAGCCTTCCAAAGGAATGGAGGGAACTCCCAGTGACCATGACTTGGATGTACAGACGAGGTGTTTCTGCCTTAGGAGAGCAGCTGGGCTGTGACTTCTTGTTTTCCTGTGGGTTGGGGATGACTATGTTCCGGTCAGACTTTGTAAAACTGGTTCCGGGTCTCTAGTCTGGCCTGGTTTGTGTGTATTGGAAGCACAGAGTATTGCAATTAATGAGTTTTTCCTACTCACTTTTGATGTGTTTCTGAAACCAGTTAATTTCATCTAGGTGTTCCTGCTCCAGCAGGGGGATTGGACTTCGATCTTTCGAGGTCCCTTCCAATCCCTAACATTCTGTGATTCTGTGATTTGGACATTTCTATTTCCACTAGAATTAAAAAAAAAAAAGAGAAATGAGAAATTCAGTGAAGCCTGAATTGGTGCTCACAACAGCTGAATGAAAGAATCCCTTTGATTTGAAGATGTATTAAAGCCACATATCTTGAAAGCATTCACTCCTTGAGTCCTTACTGGTGCCAGCCAGACTTCCCTTAAGATTCATTTGAAAAGACCAAGGCTAAGTCATGTCTATCTATTCAGTTCTGGCAGTATCTTAGGAATAACTGATTTACCTCAGCAGAGGTAAGTTATTGGCATAGATAAAACCAATATTTTTTGACTACTAGAACAGTAACTGCTTAGAGACCCAGAGTTACTGAATGTACTGAAAACATTTTTTGTGTTTCTCTTGTGAAGCCAGCAAACACCACTACCACCTCCCTCTGAAAATCACCTGCAGCATTTAGTAAACATACACAAATGGTTCCTACACCTGTCATTTTTTTTTTTAAAGGCCTTCTTCAACCTCAGGTCCTAAGCCAAGATGTTTAGACTTTGCCTCAATTCTAAGAAAAAAGCAAATCATTTGTTTGAAGTGAGGGCTGTCTCTAGTAATATTTTTGTATCTTGTTCACAATTTCTGCTGTAAGTAGCAACTTGTATTTTTAAGGCCTGATTTTGTAAGGTGAGGAGCTGTTCCTGGGCTGTGCTGAGCACTCCAGGCTTGCACAGACCCACTCTCTGCTCCTCAAGTCCTAACTCTTCAAGCCTTACATTAAAAGCTTAAAACGTTAGTAGGTGCTGAGGCACTTACTGAGTCAGTCTTTATTTCATTTGTGCTGTGTAACAGCAGCAAAATGGTTACTCAGAACCTACATAAAACAGAGCAGAGCCAGCTAATGGGAGATGAATTGCTTCCCATTATTAACAAGGCCTTTGTCTTTGATTTTGCAGAAAGGTATGTCAATCTGTACCCCCTGCAGTTGTGTTGTATAAGAAATGTTCATCTTTTATGTGGAAGGTCCAAGTACACAGGTTCAGAAGAAAAAAACCCACATAACAAAAAAGAACAAACAAACAAAAAACAAAACAAAAAACCCACAAAACAGAAGCCCCACACAAAATAAAACCACCACAGAAAAGCCAAACAAACACATTCCTAGAAATACGTGTAGTTGGCTGGGATCTTTATATTCCAGATAAATGGCAAAGTATGCATTTACAACTTTGATTGCACATTGCCCTTTCATAGTAACATCTTTGAGTTTATTGTTTTCTTTTAGAGATGGGGGAGAATGGAGGTTTGTAACAGGAAATATAAGTATTACTAAATTAAAATCTGTTTGGTATCTCTAATGGCTGTGTGGTAATGGTTAGTATTTGTGGCGACAAGCGAGAGCAGTACATTTTGAATGCCTTGTGCTGTTATTAGAAGACATTATTTTACTTTGTTGCAATTATTTTCCCAATGTACAGTAATTCTGATGACACTTGCATAGTAATGATGGTGATGATATGATGGATTATTCACAGTTGTAATGATTATGATGCCATACTCCTAAATTGCACAGGGAAAGTATTTAAGGTATTTTCCTGAAAATAAGGAAATCACTATCATTTAAATATGACAGAATTCTATTCTTAGACTGTAAAGAAAGCACAAGAGAGATCCTCTGTAATAATGTGAAAGTGCCCAAAGTAGATCAGACATGGAGAAGCCACATTAACATATTTGTAAAGAAAAAGTACTGTCTCTTGGCTTTTGTGGCTCATATACCCCATAGTGCTGGTGTTTTACAGTCTTTCCATTGTCCATTACTGCAAACACGTCCAGATGAATTCAGCGTTTAATGTTAAAAATCTTATAACATGCCAGTTTGATTTGTAGCCCTTCATATCATGGAATGCTAATTAAAATCATATTTTTGCATATGTCATGCCTTTCATGTACATATGCAAATAGAGTCTATTGCCTTTCAGCTATTAGTAATTAACTTTATGAAGGACAGCTGTAATACATAATTAACGAAAATGTTTGCAAGCCCTTTTCACACTGAAAGTTACAGCAGTAAAATTTTTGCTTATCGAGAAAAACATTTAAGTTTGAAGATTCAGTCTGATATCTAAATTGTTTGAAGCAGTCACATGACATAATTAAATTGATGTTATGAGCTTATCAGCAGAAGAATGGTACTTGATAGGCCTCTATCTGTTTCATTACGGATGTCACCAAAATTAAAGTAAATTATCTGTATTTTGTTTGGTATAAACATAATGCCAGGTAGTATATCTTTTGTTGCTGCTGTTGATGTCTTGAACAACGTCTTGCCAGTTTGAACAATATTCCTGCCCAAAATGTATTCATGAATGTGTGTTTTGCCTTTTGCATTTTTTTTCCACAAAGCTATAAAATAACTAAGGCTATTAATTTGTTTCTATGTAAATCTTTTTGAATAATTAATACAATGAAGCTTGACTACATGTAGGCAGGGATTAAAGCATCTAATCTTGCTGTATTTTTGTGTTACTCATTAAAAACAATGGAACTACTTGTATGAAAAAGGGTTGCTGGGTGGCCCCATTGAGCCTAAATAAATTCAAAGGTGAAAGTAAAACTGTATTAGCTTATAACATGAGAAAATGTTTTCTAAGCAAAATAGACTATGTTATGAGTATATTGTATAAGATATTCTAATTTCTGAAGGGAAGCAGAAACAGGTTTTCTGTCCTTTGACCAGTGACGCTTGGTTGTGATTACTTACTTGTGAGAAAAATAGCCAGGTGACTGTAATCTGAACAAAACCTGTCATTACAGAATGGGCTCCCCGATTTCAGTTGTAATCTAGTGGGTTTTTAAAAGTCCACCTTTAAAATACGCTCAAGTGCATGCTCAAAACAGGGAAAAAATGTATTAATAAAAGAAGTAATCTTTGTGTGTTTTCTGCTTATTTTGTAGGGTGGCGTTTGTGATGAAGAAACATTTGAATACTCATTTACTGGGCAAGCACGGAGTTGGCACACCAAAAGAAAGGTAAACTACTTCAAAATTCTTTCTTATTTTACCTTGTACGATGTGTGGAGACCTTACGTGGAATATTTAGCTTACCCAAAATGAAGTCACCTGGACTTCTAGCTCAACTCCAACTACATAGTAACAACTTGTAGTCCATGTTTAAGTGCTCTGCCAGCGGGGTGCTCGTGACACGTCTCTGGGTGTCAATAGAAAAGTTGCTGAAGAAAGCAAATCTAGGCAAAAGGTGTCAGATTTGCACCTTTTGGGGATGTTTTTTGACAGGTGATATTATTTTCTCAAAATTTCCCTAGTTGTAACTGTTCCTTCAAGTACAAATATTATTTTTTTTTTCTTGCTGGCCTCGATGCTCATGGGTTTATAAAATGACTTTGTGAGATTTTTCTTGATCATTGAAGTATAAAGCCATAGACGAATCAAAAAGAAAATTTTCTTTTTTGAGCAGAAACAGAGATCTGGTCTTTTGACTATTTTCAAAGTGAATTAATTTATTTTTTCAATCTGTGTACAGTTACTTATTTACAAACTTTTTTTTTTTTTTGCGAGCGGGATTTTTTTTCTGTGGTTTAAAACGTAATTGGTTTACAAACTGAATGTCACTGCGTTTGCAGATAAGCGGGTTTTGCCTCATTTATTAGGCACGTTGTGGCATAGATATTGTTATTTCATTGAATTTTTGGGGCAACTTGATGATTTTTGGACAGCCAAAAGATGGCCTTTTCACTTTACATCTGGGTAGATGGGGGTGTTCTACCTACAGGGTTCATTGTTGGGCACCTGATACTGTTTGAAGTATTCCTAACTTGTAACTCATTCTTCCAGTGTAGGCTTGTGTAAATAAAGAGTATTTCCAGGTTTTGATATGAAAGAAGGGGAAAATAAATGTTAGCAAGGAATTGTAGGAGAACACTGCAAAACTCTCTCTGGGCCGTGTTAATTTCCCATTAAAGATGCTGGAAATGGGGGTCGATTAAACTCTTTCCCCACAGGTTTGTCACAGGTCAATCACAGACTGACCTAAGAGTAGAGTTTTAAATTAGTACACCATACATGCCCTGTGTTTGACTGAGCACCTATTTAAGTGGTGCTTATATTTTTAATAACTACAAAGTGCTTAACCAGAATTTCTCTAACACACGGTTATTTAAAGAATTTTGAGATACTCTGTTTCATCTAGAAAACAGAATGATGCATCGAAACAACAATTACAGTGTCATCCAAGCAGATACCATATTAAAGTTTACGCTGGTTATCTTTTGTCATAGCACAACAATTACGAAAAATGCTTTGCTCTGGTGGCTTATTTTGTAACTGGAAGCATTCAATACCAATATGTTGTCTTACAAGGGGGTACTTACTGTGTAATCACCATAAATACAACATAGAGATAAGTTGCGTTACCCTAGTGAATATGTGCGCAATAAAGGATACATACAATAGATTTCCAAATATAGTCTCTTAGCCTGAGAGGCGTATTTTTAGCGATCATCATCTCGAAATGAATTCCTAAACAAGCAGGATGCTATAATCTCAATCGGTTGTTGCTGGCTTTTGTTTGTGTATTTCTTCTGGAAACCTTCTGGCTGTTTCTGTTCTCCCCATTTCTTCCCATGTTCCTCCCAGGCTTTTTGGCCGGAGTCGGGGGTTCCCTCCTCTGCCCACCTCTCTGTGAACAGGCAGGTTCACAGCCCTGGCAGAGCTACAACAATAATGTAACTTTCTAGTAGCAGTCCCTCACTGGTGATGGTGGATGTTTAAAGCACATGATCAAGTGCAGTAAATACCAAACCACCATTGCTTCCCTTTCCCTGAGAATGTGATGCCTTAGGAACCAAAGAAATCTTTCTCCAGCATGTAAAACAATCACGTTGGGTATAAATGTATTATAAATAAAATTACATAGTGTTTTTACCTATTTAAAACATTAATGCCTTGATTACAATTTTGTAAGCTTGCTATTTTTTAATTTCTCTAGGACAATATAATCAGTTTATTCTTTGTTTTGAATTTGATTCTACCCTCTGATACATTGCATATAATAGCAAATACTAATAGAAGCTAGCTAAATAGGCTGTGACAATTAAATTAATAATGCATTTTATTTGCAAGTGTTTAGTCTTCATGGTTTGACTGATATATGCAAAGATGGTAATTTATTAAAAGTAAATTCATGTAATTGTACTACAGAGTTTGATGGACCAAAAAAAGTTGTCAGCATGACTATCATCAAAAACAGAAAATTGAAATAAGTTCAAAAGGGTGCTTGAAAAAAATAGTTATAACCCATACATCCTGAGAAATTGGTGCCCTTTTAACAAACTTCTCAAAAAGGAATTTCTGGTGACAAACATTGTGATAGTTCTGAGAGGGAGAGAAAGAAATACATTTAGAATTTAGTAAGTGGTACTGAGCTAGTGTAACTTGCTCTCTCTAGACTTCCATAACCCAGAACTACTGGGATTTTTTTGTATGCATGAAAGGGAGGTGTAATGGAGGCTGTGGAAATTTTTGTATGTGCAGATATAGAAAACAAGTATAACTCATAATAAGACTGCTATGAAAATAAATATTTTTATCTTTGCCTTTTATTTTTTGGAAGGCAAAATTTATTTAAAGGGAAATACATTTCACTTGAAAATCACAAAAGCTTAAAAAAATAGCCTTGTAGTAAAATGTTTGCACTTTTCAGCCACAAAAAAAACCCCTGCTACCTAGTACATTATGATCATTACCATTTAATAGCTAACTCAAAAGTGGAATGTTTTAACATAAAAATTCCTCTAAGGTATTCTGCCTGTTATTGGAACTGTGATACTGATTTATTGTCAACTTGAATGTGTCTCAAAACTGGCATGTTATCTGCTAAGTCCAAGGCCAGTACATATTTGGTACTTCAGTGTCAGTAATCTTCATGGGACCTATAACTATGTCTTATTGGCAGGATAAATCTTTGGCTACACCTTTATTGTGGCTATGAGACAATGTGTTTGAGGACAAGGTGAATGCATCAGTAGTGTTAATGGTGCTGAGTTCTAATTTCTGTTATGTCATTATGTTACTTAGGTATACATTGTGGCAAAACACAGAGCAAACAGAGATGTTTCACTATTGAGTTTAAGATAAATACATACACATAGAAATACGAGCAGGAAAATAAATATAAAATCACCAAGTCATCAGTGAGACTGAATTTTGCCACTATTAAGCACAACTCTGGATTTAGAAGTTTTTCATATGAAAAATACATTTAACTATTCTTTAGATTTTTTTTTTTTCAGAATACCGTTATTAGTATACAATATACATTTTATAGTATCTAAGACTTTGTTAATTAGAATTTTGTCTGATACATCTGTTTAAACTATTTTTTGCATAGATATATCAGAGAAAGGCCTTAACTGACAGTTGTTTAATTACCTCATCTTCTTTATGAATTTTAAATGATGAGTTGCCTCTGAAATAACTTTTTGCATATGAGTAATCCCATTGAGTCAGATAGGATCATTCACATCTATGAAGTTGCTTGGAACACAAACACTTGCTGAACTGGAATCTGTGTTACAAAACATTTTCTGTAAAGTTCATCAATAGTATGTTTTTTAAGGTAGTTCTGGCTTTTTTTTTTTAATGTTTTCATGTGCTTTAAAAATGGGATCAATGTTATGGTGCTAGTAACATCATATGAAGATCATGTGTTTTTCAAATAATCTTAATTGATTGGAAAAGCTGTGTAATGATTTCAACTTGAGAGCAACAGCTATCAGTAAATGCCTACTACTAAGTAGTAGCAGCCTAAATAGATACGATTTTTCAAATAATGTTGGAAAACAGTGTACTACTAAAATTTGTGTGTTTTACACAGCTGCTTTGAAGTAAACAGAGGCCTTAAAAAGTAAAAAAGGAGCGTGTTGTTCAGTGTAGTTGCATATAAGCCCAGAGTGAATTTTGGAATATCCAGTGCTACTAATGTGTGGGTACAAACATTGTAAGGTATATGAGACTGCCTGCTATGTCATTGGAAGGCATTGTTGAAATCTGAAAGAAAAGTAGCCAGGAAAAATGAATAGCGGGTTGATATTTTGTAAATTTTGTTTTATTTTGTATTAAATTACAGTGCCCTGATATTTCCATTTTCAATGTAAAACTAGAAGTAAATGAAGTCCATCAGTCCAACCCTCTGCTATTTAGCTGAATTGTTAATCCTTCTTTTGAAACATTTTTCTTTCTTCTAGTAGATAAATTTCTGATAGTAGTAATTATTTGATATGCCCATTTTGGATACTGTTAACCTGTAAATGCAAAGTAAGGAAATCTATTTGATGTTACCCAGACTTTAGGAAAACAAGTAACAAAAGTCAGAGTGATGTGTCATACATGCATACATATATGTAGACCATCATCTTGCAATAACTTACCCATGCTCTGAAAGAACAGAATAGAACAGAATAGAATAATTTTGGTCAGAAGAGACCCTCAGGATCATCGAGTCCAACCATAACCCAGCTCTAGCACTAAACTGTGTCTGTAAGAATATCATCTAAATGCCTTTTGAAATACCTCCAGGGATGGTGACTCCACCACTTCCCTGGGCAGCCTGTTCTAGTGCTTCACAATGCTTTCCATGAATATTTTTTTCTTAATATCTGATCTGAACCTTCCCTGGTGCAACTTGAGGCCATTTCCTCTTGTCCTATCACTTGCTACTTGGGAGAAGAGACCAACCCCCTCCATGCTACAACCTCCTTTCAGGTAGTTGCAGACAGTGATCAGGTCTCCCCTCAGCCTCCTTTTCTCCAGGCTAAACAGCCCCAGTTCCCTCAGATGCTCCTCATGAGATTTGTGCTCCAGACCCCTCACCAGCTTTGTTACCCTCCTCTGCACTCTCTCCAGCACCTCAGTGTCTTTCTTGTAGTGAGGAGCCCAAAACTGAACACAGGATTCAAGGTGGGGCCCCACCAGTGCTGAGTACAGTGGCACAATCACTTTCCTGGTCCTGCTGGCCACACTAGATCTGATACAAGCCAGAACTGGACAGGGTGCTAGATCATGAGTGACTATCTCACAGAAAGGTTTCCAGTTAGAGGTGTTGGTAGTTCCTGTGGATACACAGAGGGCAGGAGACCTGCAGCCACTGAGGGGTGATGTGCCGAGTCTTGCCATCAAGCTTTGTCATCATCTTTCACCGCTTCTTGCAAATAACTGAGCTTTTCAGCTGAAACCTAACATTTACTAGTTTAACTGGATGGGAATGAAAACCTTAATTAATTGATTGTTTCCTGAATTTGGCTTAAAAAGGGTCTTGGAGAGGTATAGAATCATTCTTTGGAAAAGCCCTAAGGAAGGAAATGTAGCTTTTCCTTAATGTATTTGCCAGTCAGAAGCTTGTGATGAGCAGAGGGAAGTGGAAAGGACTCAACGTTTTTAATCGGTTAGGAGCTAAAGTTTTACCCAAGATCTGTGTGAAGCTTTCAGTATTTTGGAAGTTTACCTCCAAAAGCAATACTTTCCTGTGGGGTTCAGCTCTTGGCTGATGCTGAACTCTTTCGGAACAGGAGTGTAGGTGCAGGCTCTGCAGCCACTTGCTGCCCGAGTGCCCTTCTCTGCCCGTGACTGACCCAAGGAACACGAGGGAGCCATTGGGGTTACCTGAGCTTCCTCAGGCACCAGAAGTAGGTGATGCGCTGAAAATTCACAGCTAGCTTTCCTCTTGGCTTCTTGTCTGTGCATGCATCATAGGCGTTTGCTTCACTCCGAAGAAAAGCGTAGGCAGCCATTTATACTTTTGAAGACTGCTTTCACAAAGACGAGTGATAAATTCAGCATCTTATCAGAAAGAAAAATAACAACTGGAAGACTGTAAAAGAATGAAGTTACTTCTACTCATTATTTGTTCTTCCTATCAAATCCTGGCAATCTTATAACTTTGTTCAGAAGGAGGAGCAATCTGAAGTAAGTTTATTATCGTTGGCAGGTATGATGTGAGATGTTTTGGAAATTTGTGTAGTTGGCAATAATCTTCCTGTTGGGAAGGCTTAGCTGCTGTGGGTAGAAGATAGAGGGAGCGCCTAATGGGATGCACACTGCCCACAGTGAGCACCTCTGGCTAATTTTAAGTGTCGTAACAAGATATAAATTATGATCTCATTGTACTCATAAACAACCGAGTGCTCCCTAGAGCCTAGGTTATTAGTTTCATTAGCAAGTGTATGCTAACATTGTCTGCGGATCTGTTGAAGATAGTTGCTGAAAGCGGCAGGGTTTTTTTCACAACGGTCTGTTTCCAAGAAAAACACGGTTCATAGTTCCGTACTATCGGCCAAAAAGTAGCTGCAAGCTGATCCCTCCTCTGTTGCAGTCAGCTGGAAGTAAGTTGTTTCAGTATTGTGTCCCAGCTTGCTGCTTCCTCTGCCAAAGTCAACCGGGCCAGCCGAGAGGGTGCGAATCAGGATGGTGATATATCCCTTAAATTCCTTTTTACCTGCACGGGATTGGAAGCGAGAGGCCTGTCCATGCAGTTATGCAGAGCATACTACAGTACTTTGAACTTGTAGGGTGTTGTACTTCCTGGCATTTATG